>NW_016909127.1:147435-189222 GCF_001483705.2 Eufriesea mexicana
TAATTAATATTTTAATAATTATCAAATATTTGAGATAAAATAAACTTTATTATTATTGTTTTAAATTTTCGTTACATTTGAAAAATTTTATAATGATTTTTCTTAGTATTCAGAGTACTATTAAGTAGTCATTAAAATTTTTCTTTCATTAGAAATGTATCTGTGGTATGATTCGCGTTTTGATATTCATATTTCACCAAACTATAATAGGAATTCGCATATATAATTACGTATTTAATTATATTACGTATTATGATCTGCATATGAATTTTAAATTAATATAATTATGTTCAACGTATTAATTAAATCAAAATAAAAGGTTATTAGTAAATCAATATATTATAACTTGACATCTGCAATTATAACAGCTTGGTCGTTAGTATAGCGGCCTTCGAATATGTAGTTCATGCTTGTCACACATGACAATTTGTTTTTATCATCAGGACATAAATACCTTGCTTCACGTCTAATCTTAGCTACCGTTAGACATTAATTCCACTTGGAGCCTTTTCGTATGTTAGGCACCAACTTGATATCATCTTTGTAGATTTATATTTTTTCGCTCATGTTACAAGAGGTTTCCTCTTTGCATCTCTCTAACGTATGCTTCCGTAAATGTAAAATGATTCTCCCTTGTGTGTATCACGTATACATAGATCGGCTGTACCGTTAGTAACGAGTTTAAATCTGGCTATGCCTTGGTAACATTTCTATTCTCTGCTCGTTTAGCGATCATTGAAAAATCAATCACTTTTACTGGAACAAATGCTAATTTTTATACGATGTAACATATCGAGCCCATTTTTAAGCTTTAACTATTATATATAATTATACAAAATATTCCAGTAGATAGTCGACTGTCCAAAGTAATTCAGAAACACGAGCGCGTAAGTAAGAAAATTTTCAAATAATAATAATATACACGTTTATTTTCTTGAAGTTGACTTTCGTATATTTTTATTTTTTAAAAAGGGATGCATGTCAAGCATGGCAGTTATAAATAGTAGACGTAAAATATAATTTGATAAAATAAATATTAATTCCAAATTTTGTTAAGTCGTATATTACATAATTATTTTAGTAAATTTAATTCTATGAAATTAGGTTCTATTTTTGGATTGTTATTGTGGTGACGTCCTAATTTATTATATCGTATTCGATTTAAAAAATTTCACTGGATTACAGTGCTAAATTAAATCCTTTAATTGATTCCTACGATAAATCACGTCGCGTTTGAATCATTTAAAATCGTATATTAACATTCAAAACCTGTTCGTATAACGGAGTATTAGAGTAATAAAGACTTTGAATAACTGAAGTTCGGATAATTGGGTTTCTATTGTATTTAATTTATTGCACGAGTTATCGCGTATATAATATATTATACAATATATCGTGCATATTACATTGCACAGTATAATATATTGCTCAATTTATTTCCGAATGAATCAGCATGTAAATGAAACATTTTTCATGGCGATAAGAAATTATGTTCCACAGTGTTCTATTAGTGCAAAAATAGAAGCAAAATTAATTTCCTTTAAATTATTAATTACGATTACTGTCTTATATTTATCTATTATGAACATTATTTCAAAGTTTATTCTCTGAGGTTCTATTGTATTTACAGTTACAGTAATAATATTGTGTTTGTATGTAATTGTATTAATATTATTATATCTGTGTAAATTATTTGAGCGTCGCGTAAATGTTCGAATTTATGTCGAAAAGTACAATAGACGGTGCATTTGTATTCTACCACAGAGCCATTTTACTTGTTAGTTCTACTGAAGCTTAAAATATACAAAGCACGTTCGTCCTGTTTAGATTTTGAATTAAAATTCCGGTGCCTTAGGACGCGACTATTTGTCTAGTAGCGGTATATTCGGATTTTACTGCAGTGCTATTCTACTACACTGATATATGAGCTAAACAAACCGCAAAAATTGCTCAGATTTTGTATCAAATAGTGCCAGTGCATCGGGTTGCAGTGTAAAAATGGCCGTGCGTTCGGATTCGACCGCAGCGCCACCTAGCCTTATCGATACTTGGCATTAAACCTACTTATATCGTCACTAGGTCATTCTCAGTTGGCGACGGTTAATGACGAACCAAATTTTATCGAGAAAGGCTCTGGATAGTGGACTGTATTTTAGGTAGTAGTTTCGGATAACTTTTCTGATCTGTTCGATTGATATTGACTGACTGACTGTGCGATGCACGATCTTTCGAAGCCCAGGTTTGCCAAAAGGGAAATCGATTTTCCCATTGGTGTTTGACAGGACCGAAGGTGGGCCCTCGGTCCGCGAATCAGGTGCCCCCAAAGAAGGGAGGAACGTCTTCCGCGACCAGGTCTGCCGGTGGAGGAAGCCTCCCCCTCAAAGGGGGTTGCTGGTGGGTCACCCGCACATTCGTGACCCTTCCTGAAGGACCCGTTACTTTATGGCTCCGAAAGTCGCGACATCGCACATGGCCTGGTCCCTTTCTTTGCAGGCCTATTGTCAGCCAAATCCTAAGTGCTGTTGCCTGCTTTCTAACATTAATGGCTAAAGAATGCCTCGTGTCCGGTGACCCGAGGGAAATAAAGAATTGTTTGAAAATGTATTGAAAATAAAGAAAGAAAGGACACGGAACTTGAAATAAAACAGCAATCAGAATCTGACTGCCAGAAGACCCTAACGGTCTTCTGGGTCCGGGGTTTTTCCCAAGATGGGACAACGCATACTGCCCATTGATAATCCTTAACAACAGTACTGAGTATAGAAATCAACAGACCACTGCAGCCGTCTAATTAGTCTGTTCACTGATGATTTAAATTCTATAGCAATTCTAGAATGACGAAAGACATGACTATGCGTGTTTCCCTTATCAGGAATGGTCTGTAAATAAGGGCCTCTTCGCACAATTTTCGATGGAATTAAACCTTATCGAGGACATAAATGTCGCACGAAAGTGGTCGAACGCAAATACGTTCGAGTCTATTTCCATCGGTCTTTCACGACCGATCTGCGGATTTTTCATTGCAGGTCGGACGTTTCATAAGAAACTTGGAACTTCCGGTATTTCAGTACGTAAATCACATTGCACGTTGGCGAAGGGTGGAGAAGTGCGCTTTTATCGAGAAGTATAAAGATGAAAACGGAACTTGGAGGGAGATAGAAAGTACTAAGGTGGTAGATGTGTAGAAAGAGGTCGAAAGCAGAGCCAGAAATCTTTAGTGGAACGCGTCGCGACGGAGCCACTGTTTATCGCGCGCGGACATTTTTATTTCAAACGTCCACCTCGTAACTCGGTTTACCCCTTGACTTTACTGCAATCCTGTAAATTCTTGTTTGCGCGCGATACGAGCCACGACACTTGCTGTGCGCGTTCCTTCTTCTCTTTAATGGATTTTTCCTTATTCCGCTCGATCACGTTTGGACACTGTAGCGTCCTATGTATCGAATCTCTTCGATTTCCAAGAACGCTTATCACGCGCCACATTAATATTGCGTGATTGGTTTTGTAATATTAAGGATCCCGAGTGTGATGTTAAAATAGAGTGTTTATTTACAGTAAATGTATACGATAGTTATAGTAGAGACTTTTATCGGAGTACCGTTTCGAACACGCGTTTATAAGTACAGGTAACCCTCCTATAACTCGGTAGATAGGTTCCTAGAAAATGCCGTGTTGTATGAAATCGTGTTGTATGAGACCCAAAGCCAGTACAAAAAGAGGGGTTGCGTTCCGAAAACTTATTAAAAACAATTTTTTTTTAATTCTACATAAACAACTTAATTTTTACTAAAAATATAAATGTATGCACAACACAAAACAAAAAGAAACAAAAATATTATTTTAATTTAACGCAACTTTAATTTAATAAATTTCTTCGTCGTCACTGCTCATGTAGAAGTACAGTGTTGTACAAAGGTTTTTGCAATTTTCTTATTGTGTTAGAGCGAAACCGTGTTATAGGATGCCGTGTTGTAGAAGGGTTCCCGCAATTTATGAATCGTGTTATAGTGAAACCGTATTATAGGATGCCGTGTTGTAGAAGGGCTACCTGTATTTTATATTTCCGGAGTTAGTAATTATTAGGAGAGTGCAAGTCCTTCGGGTCACCGATTTAATTGAAACTTTGTAGGTCTGTAGATTTTGTCATGCAGTTTAAGAATATATATCATTGTAGCCGTCACTACTCAATAGTTTTACGGATATTTACGATTAAAGTTTTAAATATGTACTAGCATAAGAAATCGTAAAAAATAAATTTTCTGTTAAGAAATTTGATTTACAATTGTTTATTTACAATATTTTCATAGGCGAAAAATGAATATAAAGTAAAAAATAGATTGAAGAAAGAAATTAACTAAAGACGGGAATCGAACCCCGGAAAATAAATCTGAAGTTAAAGAAGTAATAAAACTTTCAAACTTTAATTGTAAATATCTAAAAAATTATTGAGTAGTCCGGCTATAATGATATGTATTCTTGAACTGCATGACGAAATCTACAAATCTTCAAAGTTTCAATTAAATCGGTGACCCGAAGGACTTGCATTCTCCTTGTTAGTTGGTAAATTGTGTTAGTAGTCAAAGTAAATCGAACTGAAGGTTTTTAGTGAATTATAATTTTTTCTCATAGAAAAAGGAATTTTGGTATGACGAGTTAGCATTGAATTATTCAAGAGTGTTTATTAATAATTAATTTATTTTACTCGATTTGATTTTAGATTTTTTTGTAGCTAGGTAGTTTAATTTTCGTTTCTCTTTTAATCACGTAATTAAATTTTAATTTAAACCAGTGAACATGTTAATCCTCGTGGTATTTAAATTACGTATTAGGTGACAAGATAGTTTCGATGTATTTCTGGAATTTTAAGAAATTTGAAAGATTAAAAATCTGTGATAATTATGGGTACTAATAATAGGTAAAGCAGCAACATGTTTTTCATAAGTTCAAAAATAAGATACATGGAACCAGATATCGAACTGGACTGGGCTGGACAAAATATCAGAGACCAAGACTGGTTTGGTAGTTCTAGTGTTATAATCTTCACATTGATTTTGCGAACACGATGTGTATAATGATAAGTTAACGACAGATAATCGAGCTTATTAATAAATTTTTATGCTCCTAAATAGTACCATGTCAATTATTGTTTTTAATGCATAATTCTTCATTTGTTCTTTTTCACTTTCTTTATGGCCACGGATGCGATACTCCATTATTCAAAAGCTTATTACTTATCGTCCTGCTCATTGAATATTTTGTTATCGAAAAAATACATTTTCTTCTTTATACTAGTTTAAAGTAGGCATCATATACCTGAACACTTAGTGCATAATGTACCAAAGAGGAAACATGCGATGTTGATCGTTGAAATGGAGCGAGAGATAGCAGAGGAGAAGAAAACCATAAGAGTGCCTTAAAAATCTGAACAATGAGCAACGTTGAAAGCATTTTCACTTTGAAGCACTTATGGTTTTAGAAAAAGGAGCTAAACAAATGGAACGTATAATGGGTACATGACATGGTAACACGCACTTTGAAATCTTCAAGACTCCTTTACAATTAGTATAATTCAGGAAAAGAGGGATATGTAATCTATAAGTAGTTATAAATTATTTATTATTCATTATTTATTATTTATACTTTTTTATTAGGTCAAATTAATTTCACTTTGCGTGACATAGAATTTTTAATTTACAAGGAAATTTATGTCTATTGAAAAATCAGTAGATGACTAAATAGTCATCTTAACCCTTTGCACTCGACAGCTTTTTCGTTACAGAAAAATAGTAATTCGAAGACTTTCTATCACAGAGTCGACGATATTTTTAAAATGGTAAATGAGAAATCATATGCAAATTAAGACATATGTTGGAGGTATCAAGGGGGTATCGCGTCGTTCCCTTGATCTTCCTGGTCGCGTGGGTTCCGCCCGAAATAATTCGTCTTCGCGGTTGTAAGGCGCGAAGATATCCCGATGTGGATGGACGGTTCGACGCGACACGGTATCTCGTCGACTTAACGAGGAGATACGAAAATCGTCTCGTGTTAGAAGAGAACCGTCGTCTCTGACGTGTCGAGAGGAAGAAGTTTAGAAAGAACCGGTGTGTTCGATGTTTCGAGAGAAAGTGTCGTTGAGAGAACCCGTGTCTCTCGGATCTCATACGGAACTGAGCTCCTCGATGTTCCTAAGATCGGCCTTAGGAAAAATCGGGAGCTCGCCAAATATGATTGGCTGTTTTTGACCAAGGGCGTTCCCTTGGTTCGCAAATCGGTGACCTTGGAGAAAGGGAAGGTTCCCCAAAAAGCAACGATAGTGGAGGAAACCCTCTCCTCCAAGGTGGGGTACCTGGGGTCCACCCGCGCGCTGGTGACCCCATCGGTCGTTTAGGGCCTGAGGCTTCCAACGTGTGCGGACCACGTGGAGCCCTCAGGCCTATTGTCAGCCAAGTCTTAAGAGCCGTCGCCTAATTTCGTTAAATTAGGGATTTCCAGGATTCTCGTGTTCCGCGACACGAGAAGTCAAAGAAAAAAGGTAAAGCAGTTAAACATGCTGAAGGCATGGAGCGGGAAATTCCGATGCCGAATTGTTTGACCCTAAGACTTGGCTGTTGGAAGATCGTAACGGATGGGTCTTCTTTGTTCCACGACGGAACAACATAGAACTATTTTTCTTCGATATTCCACACATCGTTAGGTAATTTTAAATTTGATATATTAATTAACGTCGATCTTTAGAATCTGATTAAATGGTGACTGAGAGTTACCTCTCGAGTGCAAAGGGTTAACACATTAAACGCCATGAAAATGCGGGTTTCTGAGTCTGTCGCTTGAGCGCCGGTCCCATGATAATGCGGGTTTCTAAGTTTGTCACTTGACTCTCGTCCTCACGATGATGAGGATTCTTCTTTGCTTGTATGGATGTCTTACACATCAATTTGCATTCACTTATGTTTACGACAATCTGCATTTGTTATACTCTAAAAATAAAACGTGTACGATGGTTCAGAAACAATCAAAACAAGAATCACTCTCAAACAGTGTATTCCTTAGTTAGTACCTCTTCCGTAGGTTTACACTTTTTGGGTCAGTTACGCTTGGTGGGTCTATCGCACGTGGGTTCAATCTGTCGGGTCTGGTACTTGCAAATTTTCAGAACTTTCACATTTAGATATTTAACTAAATCCACTGAGCGGGCAATGAGGCACGTCTAAACTTCGGGGTATCAATCGTAATACAAAATGATGAAGTTTTTAAAATTATCGAAAATTAAAGCAAGAGTTATGCTATGAACCCGCTTTCTAGGACGAAACAGTTTGATTTTCCGAGTTTGAGGTATAAAGGTAGGGGTTACAAACGAAAGAATGAACGGAATACCGGAAACGGTATTTCAAGGATTAACAGTTGACAATATGTAGGATACGTAGGATGACATATATGTAGGATACCATTTCGAAGGAAATCGCGAATCGGCCATTGCCAACGAAAACAAATTATAAACCGATCAATATTTTCTAGAAGCAAATGGAAAAGTTATTTTAGGTAACAAAATTAAGTTGCATGGCCCCTACGGGGAGGTGAATCATAAGTTAAGAAAAGCATAAAAACAAGGTCCTTGACAACCAAAACAGAGTCCTTAGTAATCAATTGTAACCAGCACAAGCATGAGTCGCTTGTTGTTGGAAAGAGAGTTAAATAACAGTGCATCTTTGTGTGTTTTCTTTTCCTAATTTAAATCAGTTTATGAATTTTGAGTTTTGTGTTATTCTGTCCTTGTTCTTTGTCAATTTTCGGTGCCTCAGAACCAGTTTTGCCATCCTATATATCGTCGATAGAATGTAGAAAATTGTATTGCAAAAGTTGCTTATGACAATATTGAAAATCACCAACTATTCTCGTGACTCGCTGTATACCTGACTTTTATTGTTCTAATCGAAACGAATGCGAGGATTCGCTCAAATTTTATCGCCATCGATGCATGAATTAGCAAGGCGAAGTACCAACTTATTTATTCCCTCGGGACAAATTCTCGAGACGAACACACCGTGCTATCTCTGATCGAAGTAAGATCGTAGAAAATGTTCGTACGCTGCATTCCACGCGATCCAAGAGGGTTAAAAAGCACGCAGCTCGTTTGCATGCTTCATTATTGCGCCTCGGATGAACATTTCTATTGATCGATGATAAGGCACTTGAAATACGAAGTTATGCGTTTTACACGAATGCATTGTGTCGACAAGCGTAACTCGCGAGCCCGTTAAACAGAACGTTTCGTATTGCCTCGCATAAATGCGCGGCTCATTGATGGTATACATCATATAGATCATAAGACGATGATAAACTGGCCGTAGCATCGAATGTCGATTGACCTGTGACCTATTTGCACGGTGTACGCAGTCTGTCAATAGCCGTGCAAGAAATGAAGATGGTAAAAGATAGGGGAGATACGCTCTGCTGCTTAAGATATACGTTACACTCTCGCAGATACACGTAATGCGTAAAACGCAACGCGAACCTAAATAAATAACTCGGAGAGATGAAAGGATATGAACGCCAGGTCTTTTTCAAACATGTTCGCACGGTAAAAATTAGTTACGTTAAAACGTTTAATGTTTTAGAGAGTTAGAGGTATATACGATTATAATAACTGGAATCTAAATTGTTGATAATTAATAGATTAATATGAAGGTTTTTTTGAAAAATTTTCAATTAGGAATAAATATGTATATATGGTTAACAATAATTTTTTATCGTGTATTTTATATAATTAATAATGTTAATACTGATTTAATAATATTGGTATATTAATACTATTATATTATACATATACATTATTCTATTATTATACATTATACATATACATGTATCTATGGAAAATGTGTTTTATACGAATATAATAACTGGAATCTAAATTGTTGATAATTAATATATTACTTTGAAGGTTTTTTAAAGAAATTTTCAATTCGGCATAAAAATATTTATATACGGTTAACAAATATTTTTCATTGTGTATTTTATATAATTAATTATACTGATACTGATTAAATAATATTAGTATATTAATACTATTATATAATAATAAAATATAATATAATATTATGATAGTTATATAATTATATGATTAATAAATTATATTTTTATATTGTTTTTATACATGTATCTATGGACAATGTATTTTATACGAATATAACTGGAATCTAAATTGTTGATAATTAATAGATTACTTTGAGGGTTTTTTTGAAAAACTTTCAATTAGGAATAAATATGTATATATGGTTAACAAATATTTTGTATCGTTTATTTTATATAATTAATAATACTGATACTGGTTTAATAATATTGGTATATTAATATTATTATATAATAATACAATATAATATAATATAATTATAGTTATATAATTATATAATTAATAAATTATATTTTTATATTGTTTTTATACATGTATCTATGGAAAATGTGTTTTTGAATATAATTTGTATGCAGTAGCATTATAAATTCAGTAAGTAAAGCATATTTCCTGTGTCTTGACAATGGGAAAAGGTTTTAATTTTGATAAATTGTATGATTAAAACGAAAACTTAGAAAATAATATTTTTCGCTTTATATACTTATGTTAGGGAACGAAGAATCGTTACAAGAGACATTGTCAAAATTTGAATGTATGATTTTAGTATTCAAAAAACCATTGTCAAACAATTGTAATACCATAATACAAGTTAGCGCTGCATCTTCAGAATTTCCGTTTTTAAAATTATTGTAAATACTTTTATATGGAAAGGAAAAAAATTATAGTTATTATTAGAAATATATCTATATTTATATCTATATATATATATATTTTGATTAAATCACGAATTGTACTTAATATGCTGTCTATGTATTAGTTTATTACATAGATTTAAGTTATAAAATAACGTTATAAAACAAAGTTAAATAATAATTCTCAACTTATTCAATTTCCAAATTTTTCTAACTGAATCTTCGTTTTATAAAAATACGGTATAATCATTATTACGTTGAACGAAGTTAGATGAATTATTTTTAATATATTTTGTTTTACGTACATACAATTTTGTTTACTGAAAAGTATACTACATGGATTGTATTTTACAGTTCAACTGGAATCTTTGTTTCAAATTTGTATGAAATTCTTCTTCGTAGAAAAACAGAATTCGAAACAAATTTTCTTCCTATTTATCTTCAAACTCAAACAAATATAACATAAATAGTATTTTCTAGCCGAAACAATAAAATCTTTCGGTATAAACGAGCAACGCGATGAAATAAAATAAAAATATAGTATTGCCATTATTGCATTAAACGAGACTAGATGAATTATTTTTATCATATATTGTATTACGTACATACAATTTTGTTTACTGAAAAGTATACTATATAGATTGTATTTTACAGTTCAACTGGAGTCTGCTTCAAATTTATATGAAATTCTTCTTCGTAGAAAAATAGAATTCTAGACAAATTTTCTTCAACCTTCTTCCTGTTTATCTTCAGACTTCAACAAATTTAACATAAATAGTCTTTTCGAGCCGAAGCAATAAAATCTTTCGTTAAAAAGGAGCAACGCGATGGAATGAAGAATTTGTACATCCTTTGGCCGTACTACCGCCAAGAACTTCATCGATCTCCATAATCTTGAAACTGTTCGAAAAGGCTCTTTTGCCTGCATTCGCACCATCATTTGGCACCGCTCGGCTGTTCCCTTGTTCTCCTTGCTTCACCCTCACCATCATCGCGTATACTATGTACATGTTGCTCGTATATAAAGTATATATTCAACTCGGCACGGATCGAAGTTGCAAGCTGCACGAGGGATCTCGCGTGAGCAAACTCTCCTGCTAGGCGCTACTTGAAATTTTCAAGCAAGAATGATTTATGAGGAGGCCTCGACCTCGCCACTAGTCGTCTCTCGACGCATTCGAGAAGCATACATTTTAATCTTAGTCACTGGCTCACAGACGCGCACAGACAAGGGCGTTACGGAGCTGTACGACGATCCCCAACGTCTTCCGCATCGTGCCCCTGTCCGTATTCCTCTATGGCTCCTCTCTGCTTCCTCGTCCTCTGTCTTTAACGGACAGATGCCAAGCTGTTCCCATAAATTATACGAAACACCACTTTTCATGAAAAGAACACTCTTCTATACCCGTGGATAATCAAGAGTCCTTGATTTAGACTTTCGTCCAGTCACTGCATCCCTGTTGTGGTTGGTTAAACTGTTTGCTAGTGGTAATAATTGGAAATTCTAAATGGGCAGAGTAGAAGATATTTGGCGTAGTGTTTTCCTAGTTTTCAAATGATTTTGAATTGCATTTGAAGATTGCATTTACTTCTTTATGGACAGCCAAGTGTCCTTGCTTTAGGCTTTCATCGAATCAGGATGTGTTAGTAGTGGATATTATATTTATATGAATATATTGAATATTTAATTAACAATATTATTTGACAGGATTAAAATTGTTAATAAAGTATATCTAACCACTCTCTTATTTGTTCTCTTTTCTTTCATACATTACATAAATATACACAATTCGTACTACACTTCATTCATTACACGCATACTCGATCCACTCGTTCTTTCTTACAAACGTCATTCACTTTGTTAGAACAGCTAACTGTAAACAAGATATCGGTGTAATAGGAAACGATATTTGGGTAATTAGGCTAATTAGATGACACACGATATTTGTGTTGAATTACCGTGACTATTGTTATTATTCTAGAATGTTCTCTTCTAGGAGCTAATAGCTTATGCTAGCTAGGCAAGTCAATCGTGTAGGAGATACTAATGTAACAAGATTTGCTTTACAAATATATATATGTATATACATACAAATCCACTGCCCAGTTATTTTAACAAAATTGTAACACACTTCTACATCGATATACATATATTAAAATCTATGTCAACTATTATCACATAACCATAATTGCCAATATTTTTTGATTTTGAAATAATTGTGAATTGTACTTAAACACTGTACTTACTTCTCTGTGGATAGCTAAGTGTCCTTCTTTTAAACTAGATTTTAGAATTCAAGTATCCTCATTGTTTTCTTTTTTTCTTTTTTAATTGGGGGCTTAAAAGTCGCATTGAGAGCAAGGTCATTAGCGACCTGAAACGTTAGGGTAGGTACTAAATGTATTCGTATAATTGCTTGTTGCAGATAAATCTGAGGATGTTATTGGCGTTTTCAGTGTTGTTAAAGATTTCTTTTATATAGTTAGGAACCTTTGCCTGGGTTCGTGAGGCCTCGTATTCCTTACAGTAAAATAAGATGTGTTGGATGGTCAAGGGTTGTTGGCACTTGTCGCAGTAGGGTGGGGGTGTTTTTTTCAGAAGATGTTCTTGAGTAATTCTGGAATGTCCGATCTGGATCCTATTCAGTACGACTTGGTCTCGTCTGTTAGTAGGTCTTCCTATACTATTTTCGATGAAGTCATCGGAGCTATTGCTTAATTTACTTGGTTTCTTGGACTACCATTCGAGGTTCCAAGTTTGTTTGATTCGAGACATCCCTATTGTTGTTGTTTGGGTTGTTTGCTAATCGTGATAATTGGAAACTCCAAATGGGGAGAGTGAAAGGTATTTGGTAGTGTTTCTATGGTTTTCAAATGATCGTAGATATCACTTACAGGTTATTTTCGCAATGAATTAGTAGATATATTAACCTTTTGCGCTCGAAAAACGAGTCTCAGTCGCCAGTTAGCAAAGTTGTAAAGATTAGTAATCTATACTAAGTTTAAGATAACGTGACGATGTATAAATTATTTAAATGAAATAGGAAAGCTTCGAGTTGCTGTTTTCCTATAATAAAAAGTAGCTTCGGTTGCAAAGAATTAGTCGAATGACAAGAATTACTTGAATAAGAATTACTTTAAATACAGGTAATACAGGGTGATCCTGCCCAAATTTGTATTAACACACTGGTAAAAGTGATATTACTGATAATATTATTTGAAATAAATAGAAATAGGTTACATTAAAAGAAATGAAGGCTTTCAATAGTGCCATACTATAGGTGGAATGAGAAGGGTGGTTATAAAATTTAATTGATAAACTGTCTGAGTTGGTGAAAGAAAATATGAAAATGTTCCACGAATGCAAAGGTCAGTTATCATCAAATCAGTGATAAAATACATAATAAATAATAAATATAAATATAAAATATAAATAAATAATAAATATTAGGTGAAGTAAAAAGAAATCCATTATTTTTGCATTCAATTTCATGCAACAATAATGGATTTCTTTTTATAAATACAAATACTGCAATATTCAGGTGGTGGCTAACATTGTTAGCTTACTTCGTCTTTCATTATATTAGGTGTAGTAAAAATTAGTTAATTACGTTGGCATCTTAAATATTAAATATTCTTGTCTGTATATAGATAGACTGTAAATTTATATTTTTGATGAAATTTCCTTCTTCCTAAATCTTTTTCTTATTTCTATAATTTTCTTGAAAATAAATTGTCTCGTGTTTATAATAAATTTCTTAAGTATATTTTGCTTTCTCCATACAGTATCTTGACATTACTAGAGTTTCGTCTGTATAATATAAAATTTAAAATAATTTTATTGCTCCCTGTTCGAATAAAATTTTGTCGCCAGAAGCAAAGCTCGTTTAATTTTCTTGGCGCTGAACGTGTTAACATTCTGTATGCAGGTCGCGTATTATTGCGGGGTTTTCAGCCTATCGTTTGACCTCCGAATCCGCCATATTGCAGGATTCCGCTATAGTTATGCGCGTCGTTTATAGGCCAAAGTGATTAACTCCACTTTTGGAATTTTTGAAAATTTTATCGGTAAAGCACTTGATTGATGCTTAACCTTTGATGTTTAAAATAAATTTCTACTTTTTATTTCGAGTTTAATCACGTTAATTAGCTTGACACGTGCGTGGCTCATATACAGGTGGCGATTCTATGCATACTTTAAATTCTTGTAAGCACTCGTAATTACTTTTTCTTTGTTTGGCATTAATTTCAGTGTACGGTGTATTTATATAGCATATTATTTTGAAAATTTATTTTGTGGAAATTTAACAAAATTTTAATGTATCTTTATTTAAACGTTAATTCAATTTAGGTGGATAATATAAGCATTAGCATTCAGGATTTCAATCGATGACATTTTGCTGGTGTACAATGTGTTAAGTATATTTGCTTTGGGATTTTTACTGAATTACTGTTTATCTGCTTCGACAAATTTATCACTATTTAACAAATTTAAACTTCGAGATATCTCGCATTTTTCCGAGATATGTGGCAAAGGTATGTACTGTGAGTGAAAGTTATGAGACACCTGTTAATATTTTTTCTTCTTCCAATGGTTGTGTATGCCATTTAAAGTCTATTTGCGTCTGTTGGATAGGTATTAAATTTTAAGAAGTATTGTTATTCTCTGTTTGAAACAAAATTTTAGCTCCACGTGTAAAGATAATTTCATTTCCTTTTGTGCTGAATATATCAATTAAATTCAAAAAGATTTAAAGAAAAAATAAAAGTTGATTATGGAAATTGTATAATTATCGATTGCATCAAAAATATTTTTTTTTACAAAATAGTTTAATTCGCGACGAGTAAAATTCTAAGAATTTTAACAATTATGGGTTACTGTAATATAAAAATGAGATACAGGTTTGAAAATTTAAACCTTTTCACTTGAAAAACGTGTTATTTTTTAGTTTGTCAAATGTATAGACGTATTTTTAGAATAATTTGTTTCATTTATTTTGTGAAATTGGTGATTTACTTTATTCAATACTTTATTCGATTGAGATGTTTGATCGTACTCTTATGCAGGAGCGAAGGATTGAAGCAACTTTTGAGTAACTTGAACAATCACTTGACACTTTACTGAGGTTTTCTTGAAATATAATTTTGATTGACAAAGATTTATAATTCGTATTCACAAGATTTGTAATTATCGAACAATTCGTTAACTGATTCTTTCATATCAGTTGGTGACAAAGAGGGATGGGATTGAAGGATGGGGATAAGAACTATTTCGATTACTTTACGTTCTCTGAGATAACGTAACTTTATATCAGATTTCGTCGCACCATATCATTTTAACAAACGATGATTTTAATAGAAATTTTATTTTAATAGAAAACACAGGATTTTAATAAAAAATGATAAATATTGTTCAACAATGAAAACGCGTTGTTCTTTCGTGTTGTGTTCCATTTTTATAATCTTGAACTGTCAACTGTCATTCTGTCTTTTTATTCGTTGGCAGCACTTTTCTGCCCAAATTCAAGTCTTGCTTAAATTTTGGGACACCTTATATTAGATCGCCGTATGGTATCACAGTTTCACATACAAACCAGCGAGAAAATAAAAATAGTTGTACGATCCTGCTTGAAGAAGTATCGATGGAAACACTATTGTTATTGCATTTATTCGGTAGAAGATTAAGAAACGAGGAGATTAGACTCGTAAATGTTCTATATGTTTTATGATTTCTGACTATTCTTCTTACATCTTCTGTGATTTGTGTCTGTGAGTGGCGTCCTAGAATATCTTCGAAGCATCTTGATATTGGATGGTTTTAGAATTGTAAGAGGACGTGTTTGGAAACTGGTTTCTTGTAATTGGTTACTGTTTTGGTGACAGTTCAGTATCTGTCTTGTTTATCTAACTGTAGGAAAGCTGGAGTAAGGACCCTCTGAGTTCTGTTATTCCATTACCTGATTGCCGTCTAACAATCTACATACATCTACATGCCCTAACAACATTCACACTCTACTATTATACCTCACATTTTTATTTCGATTAAAGCTTCCATATGCAATATTCAACTTCGATATTATAGTTAAGGAACATACTTTCCATTGAAATTTAACGATACAGAGAATGAGTGAAATAAATTACGGAATTTCGGAATAAAATTAATAGACGTTGTAGAAAATGTGGATATCTGGTTTAGGGAGAGGTTCATCAAATAATTCTACAATTCTATTATTATATAATTCTTCATTTACTGCTCAAAAAAGTATCGTCGGTTTTTTAGTAGGGAATCTTTGAATTCCTACTCTTCCCTAGCCAAAAATTCGTCGAGTGCAAAGGGTTAAGCACTTGCGCTAGCAAGAAATTCACAGACGCGTGTGCCAGAACGGTCCAGTGTTTCTATGACAATTGCCTGGCGACGTGTATACCACGTTGTTGGCGATTCTGCGGCAAAAGCATTACGACGTGCGTGGCACGTCTTTCCAACGCAAGTGGTTAAAGTACGATAGTTGTCTTCTGTTTCCTCAGTCTTGGCTCTTATGGTTCCTATGATGGACTTGTGTTCCTATGGTGCTGGCCTGGTGGCATCCCCGTGGTCGTCGTTGCTATTAATAGGGTAGCAGGTAGATGGACGACAGGAAAACGAAGGGATGCGTTTCGTTCTGGGCCTGTTAGTCAATTAAGGGAGGTCTAAGGGAGGTCGAGGCTTCACCGAGGACTTGCAAGAAAGTCCTCGAACCTCCTTCAAGTGGAAATCCATCTCATATATAGGAATTGTAGGGGTCCTCTCCCACCATCGTTTGAAGTCGGCTCGTCGCAGGTATCCTTGGTTAGTGTCGCGTCGCGTCGCGTTCGAAACTCTCGTGTCTCCGACGGGTTGTAAGGCCGTCTCGCGACTACACGTGTTGCCCACCAAATGAATATTGGGCAACTGTTTAAGTTGCACGAGCAGAAAAGCGTCGTATCTACGACGGTCGACGTTTCGAAGAGAACCTTGGTGTGTTTCTGATTTGAAGAGAACTGTCAAGAGAACCGATGTCTCCGATGTTTCGTATGGAAGTGGTTGAGAGAACCCGTGTCTCTCAGGACTCGTACGGAAGTGTTTTTGACCAAGGGCGTTCCCTTGGTTCGCGAATCCGTGACCTTGGAGCAAGGGAAGGTTCCCCCAAAAAGCAACGACAGTGGAGGAAACCCTCTCCTCCAAGGTGGGGTACCTGGGGTGCACCCGCGCGCTGGTGACCCCATCGGTCGTTTATTACCCCTAGCAAGGGCCTGAGGCTTCCAACGTGTGCGGACCACGTGGAGCCCTCAGGCTTTTGTCAGCCAAGTCTTAAGAGCCGTCGCCTAATTTCGTTAAATTAGGGATTTCCAGGATTCTCGTGGTCCACGACACGAGAAGTCAAAGAAAAAAGGTAAAGCATTCAAACATGCTGAAGGCATGGAGCGGAAAATTCCGATGCCGAATTGTTCGACCCTAAGACCTGGCTGTTGGAAGACCGTAACGGGTCTTCCTTGTTCCACGACGGAACAGTTGGTGTTGCTAGAAGGGACGGTAGGAAAATGAAGAGATGCGTTTCGTCCCGGGTCTGCTAGCGGACTCATCAGTAAGGCTTGCTTAGCTGGCCCTTGCCTTAGACACTGGGGATACAATTGGAAAGATGGGAAGTTATATATATATATAGGAAACTGGGAGTTTCCCGAGGACTTGCGAGAAAGTCCTTGAAGGCGGAATCCATCTAGTGGCGAGGGCGAGAATGATGGTCGCTACAGAATATATAGGAATAGTATCTGGAGTGCGTGCGGAAGGATGAGTGACCGTACGCAAGGATCGTGTGAACGGGATGCTTATGGAAGTATCGGTTACGAGTGAAGAGAGTTAGGGATAGGTTTAAATGTTTGGGGTACGTGACCCACTGAGTGTTTGGGCTACGAAGAATGCGTGGGAAAGCGTGATTGGGAACGAGAGCTTGGGTATAGATGAGGACAGAATGAGTGGCTTAAATAGGGGTACAAGGGCGTGGGCAAGGCAGTTCCTTTAGGACAGTTCCTTTAAGAGAGTTTCGTTAGACAGTGCCTTTAGAGAGTTCCTTCGGGAGAGTTTTACGTCAGAAGAATATTCGGCCAGTTCTGACTGTAACGTTATTAGATTAGTGAACCCCCTTACAATTCCAGAAGTGGGATTATTAGTTTACAATAGACACCGAAAAATCGACATAATTCTTGCGAAGGAATATCGTGGAATATCGAGAACTTTTATTCCTCGATGACAACTCCTTTATTATCGGTCTCTACAACTAACCTATAAAATATAAACTACAAGGGGAGCAGAGAAGATGGATGAAAAATAAGTGTAAAGCTACGTGTTCACTTGAGAGTAAAACTGTCACGAATGTGGTAAAACGATCGAGGTTTATAAACATTTTACTTTAAACTTGAATTATATTTTATTCTGTACAAATGCGCGGAGGCTTGAGTCTTGCGAGATGCGTGATGGTGAATTATCCATAGAGTGTGTTCCGTCAAATCCTTGAGCCAGGGTGTTATAGACTCTGTGAGGGCCCATTGTGTCACTTGGTCCTGCTTCGGAGACTGATAGGCTGACTACTTCCTCGAAGCAGTACAGATCTTTGTGCAGGGTGGCGCTGTCCAAATAAAGACTCTTCTCACACGAATTACTCTCGAGAGTGTTTCTCCCCAGTGGAGACAGCGTTTGAGAGTGACTGTCAGAGAGCATCGTTCGACTGTCTGAGAGTCGACGTGTTGCAACTACTTAGCTCGTGAGTGAACACAAATCCATTGCTCTTAAAGAGTCACTAGCAGAATTCGAAACGGTATCGAAGTCCTGAGAGTACTCGCGAATAGAAGCAGGAATATTTGAAACGATTATCGGAACGTATGACGGATAAACTAAACAAATATCAGTGCGAGGAACGAGCCTATCGAGTGGACGTTTACGTTAAGATTAGGTGTGAAATTAGGTGTGCGTAGTATGCGTGTGAATGAATGAAAGTCGACTGAACGATGAGGATGAGGCAGCTAGTATCAAGAGTCGTAAAGAAGAGCAGTCGTAGTGCCAGTCAGTTGGGGAATGACTGTCAAACAACTCTCAAGTGGATGCAGTTCTGAGAGCTCTACACGAGAGTAAACTCTCGACGAATTTTCTATCGCCCATTTGAGAGTGAAGCTTCGCGTAGTTGCTCTCAAATGGACACGCAACTCGAGAGTACTCTCGAGAGTAACTCGTGCGAGAAATTCACAAATGGACACGTAGCAAAAGGCACGGTGGCGAATTCTGGTTTTCCTCTTCTATATCCGATACAATACTGTCTAACTTCCGCTCCTGGATCCGCTGTTTGTCGCTGGTCATGGAAATTTGTCATTGTGGAAATTTGTTGTGAGTCGAGAAAATCGAGTTTGAATATCCACCGAATACGTTAACCCTTAGAGTGCGGACGACTCTCTGCCGAATCGCTTCAGAGGAACTGTGCGTGCTTAACGCTCACGATCGCTGTGAACGGAATACTTTTCGCTCGTGCGAGCTCTGTTGATTAACTGTTCAAGACACAACTAACAAGTTATTATTGTAATTCTTTTGCAGCAGGTTAAATAATAAAAGAACGTTATTTTCAAGCATCAATTATCTATTAGAATCAATAAAATTTACAATATAACTTAACATAAAAATAGGGAACAAAAACTAAACAAAAATTAATAGTTTATTTGTGTGTGATAAATTTTTTTATATTGTTAATATTGTTATACGTATACTATATTGTTAATACGTTACTAATGATACTCGGAACAGATATACAAAAGAATAAACCTGTCCTCGCGTCTATTATTTGTTCCATCATTTGTCTTTTTTTACTGGCGTTGCTAAGAAACGCGCATATATTTGTCTCACATGAAGTTGCATTTAATACTATCCCATGAAAGACCGAAAAAATTGAACAACGCATATATGCTTCCACCGTCCCTGCTGATGGGGCCCATTCGCCTTAGCCAAAGTTAAATGCACGCGAACTCGGTGAATATTCAAAGTTGATTTTCCCGAAAACGAAGCTTCGATTGAAAAAATTTTATTCTTCATTTTCGATTCGTTTCTGCATCTAGAATCACCCCCTTCCCGGTTGTCCTACTGTTTCTCAGACACCTTGTATATATGTGCATGTGCAGGTCAGGTCTGATTGTGCGCCCGTATCGTAAACATGCTTGCAAGTTTTCTTAAATACTTTTTATATATTATATATTTATTGGATATTACATTTGTATATGTATGTGAGCTGGTGTGTTTTGTTCATGTGTGCGCTGATGCCGTGGTTCGGCATAAGACAAAAGATGGCTAAATAGTCAGTCGACTGTTGCTCGCCGTGGGGATATAAGGTGCTCGTGGTGCTGGAGATGGAAATGTAAAATATAAAATTATATTAACACGTTGACTGCCACGCGCATTTTACGTGGTTTGCCCATGGCGCCAACATGAATATTTTAATATGCGATGCATATTACGTTGAAATATTATTTACAACAGATAAGGTGAGTTGTATAATCGCGTTTAATGTATTTTTCGTGGTGGGGGTCACCGGTGACCCCCGAGGCGCTGTAGACCATTTTTGCCATTATCAATTGTTTAAAAAGCAACTCGAAAAAATATTTCAATTCCCGATTTTAGGATGAAGTTAGCGATGTATTTAGTGAAATGTTCCGATCACGAAGATTGCATTTCATCGAGCAATTACGTACAGAAAAAACGTCGTCACGAATTTAAAAAGAAACCTGGAAGCGTGCGAAATGTAAGGCGATTTTGCAAAGTGTGCTATGAAAATAATTCAAATCGGCTGGGAAGAATGAGAGCAAAGAATTGCACTAAAAAAGTGGCGATATATTGTGCCGACTGTTTTGGTTCACCTTTTCTTTGTATAAATAAAATTATTTTTGCATGTTCTGTATGGCATTAATTTCTTCGAACCATTATAGTAACGATGGTACTATTTAAAAATTTATCGGTATCGATATTTACTCTAATTATGTATTTCTACTAATGGTCGCGTCGCCGGTCACCGGTGACCCCCATGGCAGTCAACGTGTTAAATATTAAATAAACTGTAGAATAAACAACAGAAAGTGCAGTGAATATTTATTAATTTGAAAAATTAGAGTTTATTCTTTCAATATTATTCACCGTATATATTTTTCACCGTACATCGAATACAATCATTTTCACGTAACCCCTCGACATAATCAAAAAGAGCCCTCCTTTGTGCTAGGGGAAACCCATCCACGAAGTATCGAGCCGAGATACCTGCAGCAGAAAAATATCTCGGCATATCTGGCATCACCGTTGCATTCTAACAGTAACAAATGCAGCGTACGCAAAGGACACGAGGATTTTCTGCAAACGCATAGGGGCGAGTTTAATATCGTCTTCCCCATGACTCGGTCGCACCGCGTCGTAATTCGCAGTCGGCGTCCCACAGCAGTATCCCCATATTGCTGTTTTTGCAGCACCGTAGAAGTTGGCCGAAGGAATATACCTCACCCGTGTACCTGAGGAGTTGCGGAGGGGTGCTTTCAATTTGATTGCGATTCCGCGGTGTGTAGTTTACGATGCCCTGCTCGAAGCAATGGCTCCTTGATGAGAATTATATGGCGGTCGCCGTCTCGCCAAGCACCGACCATTCTTCGCGTGCCAAAGGTCCTCTCCCTTTGCATTGTTTCGAAAAGGGCATGGGCACGGAGGATCAACCTCTAGGACTGGCAAGGGTGTTTAGAATGGAACTACTATGCGAGGAAATATCGTGGACCCTAGGTTTTCTCAAATTTTATATTTCACATTTGTATTTGACTAAACTTGGTCCTTCGAGATTTTCTCTGGTGTTTGAAAATTAATTTCGCGAAGGTTGATGTAATTTTATTTTTGGGTGTTACTTAACACGGGTACGTGTAAACACTAGAGCTATTTTTACTTTGGTTCATTGTGATCTGTACGCACTTGTTGTGTCACATACTGTTCTTATAAAGTAATGACTCATGCTGATCGTACATGCAGCACTTATGCTTCCATGCTCACACTCGTGCTTATGTACATACTTGTAATGGCGATACGTCAGATCGATGTGTTACCGATTTACATTTGATTTTAGATACGTGTGTATTTCTTCAAAAAGGTTATGTGATAGTGGTTACATAGATTTTTAAGTATATATGTGTTGGGATGAGTGGAACAAGTATGCATGGGATTCCAATATGTAATGAATTCAGGTTATTATGATAAATGAGCATGCGTGTAACGATTGAGGTGTGTGTGAATTGTGTATGTCAATGTAATGTATGAAGAAGAAAGAAAAAAGAGAGTGATTTGAGATACGTTAGTTGCAATTGAGTTATAATAGTGAAAAGTCCTGTGATAGAGTAATTATGAGAAATTAATTATATTTAAACGTTATATTTGTGTTTTATAATCTTTCTAATTAAATAAAGAATTGTTCTTGTTGTTATTAAATTTCATCCACCACTAACAGGTTACGTGGCTTGTGGTAAATCCGTGTGGAATTTATTTCATTAATTGGAGAGTTATTAATTCGTGTTGTAATTTGGTATTGGGTTTGTAATTTTAAGAGATAAAATAATCGGTTTTATTTTAAGGTATCACTTTTATTTTACTTTTGAAATCTACGTTCGTTACTGCGATTGTTATGGGTCTATTCACTATCTTCATAATAGGGTCTATATATACTCAAATATACACGAAGGAGGTGTGGTGGTAATGATTGACATAAATTTTAATATATTTTGATGTAAAAATTAGTAATGTGTGTAAGAAAGAATGAGTGGATCGAGTATGTGTGTAATGAATGAAGCCTAGTATGGACTGTGTATATTTATGTAATGTATTGTATGAAAAAAAAGAGAACAAATGAGAGAGTAGTTGGATAAGTCAGTTGCAATTCAGAATTCGTTGAGAGTAAAACGTGTAAACGAATATCGAGAACATAATTAGAGGTATTTTATCAAGAATTTTTATCTTGTGCAATAAGATTGTTAATTAAATATTTAATATATTCATTTAAATATAATATCCATTATTAACACGAGGTGAGAACTTCTATGGATGTCTTGCATTCATTTACATATGTATCTCATCGACGTTATATATATTTCGATATTATTTTTTGAAATATCCAATAATACGAAGTCATTATTTAAAACACAATATTGTAATTAACAGTGCTACAATTAATAATACTGGAATACGATATATATATATAATTTACAGTTATTCCTAACAATTATTATTCCATTATTGTTAATTGTATAACTGTTATTTATAATTAACAATACTGGAACTTACAGTTATTCCTAACAATTCGTATTCCAGTATTGTTAATTGTAGCACTGTTATTTATAATTAACAATACTGGAACTCACAGTTATTCCTAACAATTCGTATTCCAGTATTGTTAATTCTACCACTGTTAATTACAATTAACAATACTGGAATACGAATTGTTAGGAATAACTGTAAATTATATATATTTTACATACACATAATTTACAGTTATTCTTAACAATTCGTATTCCATTATTGTTAATTGTACAACTGTTATTTATAATTAACAATACTGGAACTTACAGTTATTCCTAACAATTCGTATTCCAGTATTGTTAATTCTACCACTGTTAATTGCAATTAACAATACTGGAATACGAATTGTTAGGAATAACTGTAAATTACATATATATTATACATACACATAATTTACAGTTATTCCTGACAATTCGTATTCCAGTATTATTAATTGTAGCACTGTTAATTGCAATACTGTGTTTTAAATAATGACTTCGTATTATTTTATGTTTCAAAAAATAATATCGAGTATTTTTCACTTAAAGTAATAGTAAGTTTCTTTTAAATAAGAAAAGTTTTATCAAATAATGTATTGATCGTCTATAACGTTCAACCATATCATGAGCAACTGTTCATTCTAATTTGCATATGATTATATATTAATTAATAAATTAGGAACACGGTTTTAATATTGAAAAAGGAAAACGTCTATTATTAAAATTTGATATTTCTTATTCGACAACCTAAAATAAAAATTCTGTATTCGCAGCCTTTTTATAATATTTAAAAAATAATTTTATAGAAACTATAATTTATAGGTTAAATCTAGGTTGAATTTACTTCATTCATTAGCCAGTTATTAATTTGATTTCGTCATTGTATTCCGAGTAAGGGTTTGAACACGAAATATACTTCATCGCAGAATATTAGCTTAAAATTAACTTAAAAATAAATTTTTAAAATAAAAATAAATTTCCTCCTATCTAGATATTGGCAATTTTACATTTTACGTTTTTTCGAGTTTTATATTATACAAATTTCGTGGTCTCGGTGTTCTTGTAATACTTGAAAAATAATTTTATGGAAATCACCTTCTGCAGGATAAATTCACATCGAGTTTACCTTAATATTGAAAAGTTATCAACTCAGTTTGATCACTGTGCTCTGAATAAGGATTCGAATTCAAAATACTTTGCCGCAGAGTACGCATCGATAACGCGAAGTTGGTTGCGAAAATTAATTTCAAAGTTTCCACGTGGGTAGGTACTGACAGTTTTACATCTTCTTCAGATTTATGTTATACTTTAATATTCGATGGCTCCTTATAATATTCAAAAATTAATATTAAGAAGATTACGAAGTATGTATGGATGAATGTATGTTGATCTTATCTCGTTAATTAAAAAGTTATTAATTCAGTTTCATTACTGTGTCCTGAATTATTAGAAGCATACTTTCGTACGAAGTAAGCAGCGACGACGTGAAGTTGGTGACGAATAATAGCTAAGAAAGAAACTTTTGCTACCAACTCTTACATTCTTTTTAGTCTCATATTATAAAAATTTCGCGTTTGAAATTTTCTTTATAACTACATTTGTGCTGAATACATTTTATTAACCACGAAATTATTTTACTTAATCGTTGCAAGTACATCGAATGAAGATTTGGTCTCAAAATATACTTTGATACATATGGAGTACGTATTAATGTCGTGAAGTTGGATACGAAAACTGATTTAAAAGAATACTTTAAATTATTGAATTTATATTTTCTCGAATTTTGTATTGTAAAAGTGTCATATTTATTTTTATGATATTTGCAAATTTTATGAAAGTAATGCACTAAAAATAAACCTATATTAAATTTGCTTCATTAATTGGAACATTAGTATATTCTGAGTAAGGATTGAAATTCAAAGTATAATTTATTTGTACTAAAAATTATTAAAAATGGCAGAGTGTTTCTACAACCTGAATCTAACTACGAAAATTTTATTTTATTTTTCGAGTTTTATATAAAAATTGTATAATTATAATTGTATAAATTGAGAATTAATTTTAGGAAACGTGTCTTTCTACTTCTAAGTATCTTTCTTCTTTTATTGGAAACTCTTGAAAATAACACGAGTGATATAAAAAGCAACTCCTACGTAATTAAATATCGTGAATATTGCACTTCTTCGAATTTTTTAAAATAAAATTCACATTCGATGCTTTTTATGATACATAATTCAAATTCGACACGCGATTTGTTCTCACTGAAAATTCTCAAAAAATAGCGAAAGCGAAATTAGCTTCGTAGATTAATTTAAAATCCAGCTACCACATATCTAAATTCGCATTTAGAAGTTTAACATTTTTTCCACTTGCATAAAATTTTCGCGATCAAATTTCCCCTGACAATTTCGAGAATTAATTTCAAAAGAATTACGCGTTACGAGCTAAATTCGCATAGAACTTGCTTGCATTCCCTTTCATCGCTGTATTCCGAATAAGGACTGAAACTGGACGCTTGTTTTAACCCCATTGAAAATTCTGAAAAAGTGCGAGAGTGTGCTTCGACAAGGCTAAGCTGACCGCGGAGACTGACAGGAAGCAGAGAGCCGAGGATGCTTGTCGCACTATTCAAAGTCATCTCGTCCTACGTTTGTCTACAGTCGCGTTAGTTTCTGTGTAACTTGATCTCCGTAACGCCTCTCGGTGCCGTGTTTCTTTCGTGTCCAACAAATTCTCCTGTCTGGATACAAGTGTCCGGTGTGCAGCCAACGTACTTCTCACTCTCGCGCTTATCTCCGTCTCACCATAAAGCATTCGGCCTACGCGAGCTCGCCGCTGCGTTGTTTCGCGCGGGTCTTCCATCCCCGTGGCGCGGCTGACTCTCGTTCGCGAAGCCGCCGCTAGACGGCAGCGCTGAGTTCGAGCGGCAGCCATGTTCTCGCGTATTCCATGGCGCTTGTCTTCCGCGCAGAACGTAAATGGATAAACAAGGGATCTCGAGGGGAATGGAAAAACACGAATGACAGAAGGGGATGGAGAAAAACGGGTAGTAACTTGCTTCATGGGTCGCGGATACAGCGGGTGCTTTTACCGCGCACTTTCACGGCGCGTGTAATTCGGGAAATTGAAGCCAGCAAGCCGGGTAAACTGCTTCCTCGTTACTGCATCTATTACTTCTTTTTCCCCTCTCTCTCTCTCTCTCCCTGTTAGTTTCCCTCTCCTTTCCTTTTCTTGCCACACGATTCCTGTTTTTGCTTCGTCTCTGTACCCCGATCCTCCTTTTTTCATCGCTCGGCTTGTACTCTCGACGTTCTTTAAATTAATACAATATAAATGCAAATTGAATCGCGGGATCGGCTAGACTGCGATGAGAGGAGAAACGTTATCATTGCTTGGGACCGACGCGGAAACTCCTTTTCGGGGGGTAATGGCCAGGTACTTTCACGAACGTCGACATGTGTTTGCAGAAATGTTTCTTATCTGTACTTTGCGACTGAGCTTTGGCGATTTTTCGGATTTTCGGCTGCGGTGGAACGTTTGCGCTCATTTCATTTCGTGAGGCAAACGAGATTTTTAAAACGAAGATAAGAATAAAGCGTGCGTATGGTTTAATTTACAGGAAAGAGACAATGGTGATTGTTAATTTTTTGATGAAACGTGGTATAAATCTATCTTAATTGAAACAACGTTGAATGTTTGAATAGGAAATACTGAACATTATCGAGTGTATTGTAGTTTATTTACTATTTATTTTCTGCCTAGGATGCGTGCAATAATTGCGTTTTGAATTGTTAACAAATAAAATAAACTCGTTTAATTAAAATTTCAAAAATAATGCTACCTCTGGCAAAAAGATTTTGGCCAAACTGTATAATACTTATTCTTTCATTATTATTTTCTCGACAGTAAATAAAGGTTTGAATTCTTTTCTTTTCCTTTTATTTGTTTTTATTTCGTATCAAACCAGTTCAACATTTATGTCTATATTGTAGCACTTTACATCTAAAAAGTTATAGTAATTTTGGTGATTTCGTATTATTTCATGTTTGACCGAAAATTTTTGCCAGTGATTGTATTATGCTCGAGGGAAGGCATAAACGTTGAGAAAGAGAAGTTGGGTAAAATTAGAAAGAAGTTGCTGGTAGACTTAACGCGAATATAGGGCAATTGGAATATTACAAAAATTTATTCAACGATACGCGATAGTAGGTTTCTATACCAGTATTAGGATAAGGGAAAAAGTAAGTATTTGTCGAGTAAATGTTAAGAACGAAGATAAGAAATACATACGATGAAGTTCTATCTTGAACCCCTCTAATTTATTATCTCCGACTAACATTATTTCCGCGTCTTTGCATACGCGATTACGTCTTACGTTGGCTAAAAGGAAAAAACGATTTCCGTTGAATATGAGAACGGTATGCATACGTTTCGAGCATGATTAAATTATACTCACGACTATAGTTTCAAATTACTGAAATTAAAGTTGTTGATTAATTATGTTAGTGGTGGATGAAATATTAATAACAATAAGAATAATTCTTTATTTAATTACAAAAATGGTCAAACACAAATATTAAGTTTTAATTTAATTAATTTCTCACAATCACAAGCTCACATCTCTTTTCACTATTTCAACTCAAATATAATTGACCTATGCCCAATCATTCTTGTTTTGTTCTTTCTTCTTTCATACATTACATGACATACACAATTCATACACACCTCGATCATTACACGCATACTCATTTATCACAATAATTTGAATTCATTAGATATTGCCATCCCATGCATACTTGTTCCACTCATCCCTTTCTTACATACATCGCTCCTTTATTATATCAACACATATATATTCAAAAATCTATGTAACCACTACCACAAATTATTTAGCACTTTATTTATTTCCCCTTTTTTTAATTATATAAAATGTAAGGAATTAGAAAATTTGTAATTTAAAACCTTAGTTATAAATATTTGTGTATGCTAATGATGAAAAAATTAAATTATTTATTTGTTACATTTAATAGAAACATTCAGTAAATAGTCAAGCAAGCGAGAAGTAAAAATTTGATGAGTGTTATAAAAATGTAATAAAGGAATATTTAAATTCCATAAAAATTACATTTGTGACAACATGATCTTCATTTCCGTACATATGTGTCTATACTAGGGAAATTATAGAAAAATCGTACAGAAAATATAGAACTTGTAAAGCATGAAATATGAATATACTAGGATCATAAAAGTATTCGAAATTATCATCGCGTTAGTTTATGTTAATACTTAGTTGGACCATTGTTATATTTCTAAACTTAATAAATATACATATTTTCTCTGAATGTTCCACAAACTTTCCATTTATTGTCTTTTTTTCGTATAATTTCATCTGTAAGTTCTCAAGACGTATTTTATTTCGGATGCAGTATTATTTTAAAAATTTGATTATTATTGGTTTCATAAATATTCCATTTGTTCAAAATTCGGAACGCAAGCATTCCAATATTTTCATAAGGCACTGTATAATATTTCCTGTCCCTTTTGCACTCTTTCTTCAATCTACACTTATCTCGTTTTAATATATACTTATAGCAAAATTTAAAAAACAAAGTCATTTGCAAATTTTTATATATTCTCTATTTTCTGAGATACATACATTAAAATAATGGGACGACGAGGTAACATCTTATACGTCTATAACCAATAACCTTCTTTTTAACATCATGCACAAAGCCTATTTTCCATTTAAATTAATGTATCCTAGAAGATAAGGGATATACAAAAATCGTTAGTTTGGTTTTCAACTTTTGTCAATAAATATATATATGTAACAAAGCTGAAATTGCATAGATAGTATCCAGAAACGTTTAACTGATTGTATATACTGCATTTTGGACAACTTGAGAGTGGAATTAAAGAAATATTGAAAGTGTCAAAATTAGGCTTTATAGACACCCTTGTTGTTATTCTCTCGTCCTATTTTGAACTTTAATCCACATATCTATTATATAGATATATGAAATAAGGAATACACACGTGTAGAAAAATTCGCGAATCATTAGTTCGTTTCTTAACTTCGGTTACTACGCGTACATTTCTGGTGATCCACGACTGGCTCGACAGATTGGCAATTTCGAACAACTTTATCTCGCGGTTTCGTTAGAATGCATACCAAACCGCAGTTGCTCTGTTGACTACTCATAGATACAGCATTGTGTCGCGTAAAACGTGACATTGATCCAACGAATGGGATCGGTAGTTACGCAGAGGTTCTTCGAATGGCCTATATCAGTTTTCGTTTCAGCGGAAGAAGTCGTCCTCCCGTTACGTGACCGCTCTGCAGTCGATGATGTCTTACCCGCAAGAAATAGAAAGTTCTTACCGAAACTTGCGAATGCGAACGAAATTATTATTCCCCGTGTTATTTCCCGTGATTGCAATTTATCGCGTACGCGTTAAAATTTTGTAATTTTTTTATTAAAGAGATTCGCCTATTTATATATAAAATAGGTGAAATACTAAAATAGTCTTTGTGTTGAAGATCACAAATTGATCCTGTGTTGAAGAATTGATCTTGTAAAAGTAGTGCATTCGTTATTTGTTTGTGTATCAATTTTTTTATATATTTATTTCTGATAATTTTTATTTTATTTTGATAGGGAATGATGATTTATGGTGTATTTATTTGCCTATTTATTTATTCCTGTTTTATTTATCGCAGGGTATATAGAGTATATAATTTCATTTGTCATATTTTCCCAATTTTCATGATGACAGAAAATAATTTAGATGTTCAGTTTGAGTAAAATACCCGGTATAAAGGAAAATAATGGATTTATCAAAATTATGTATTTTTCGCATCATTTATATAAGAGGCAACGACTGTTTATTTTTATAATAATAATCTTAATAATTCCTTTCTGTATTATTTATTACAGAATATATACAGGGTGTCCCCTAACACAACGACGCCAAATAACTCATGAAATATTTGTTGTCCGAAAAAATGTTTCAGATAGATGTTGCATGCTTTTTAGAGGGACATATAGTGGACTAATCAGTTTTATGTCATTTTGCTTTTTTATCATGATACGAAGGTCACCGAATTTTTTAAATTCGGATAAAGCGTTAAATTTTACATAATTGCAACATCTATCTGAAACATTTGTTCGTACAACAAATATTTTATGAGCTATTTATGGTCGTCGTGTTACGAGACTCACTCTGTGCATATTCTGTATACATACAAAATGTATAATTTATTCGTTTTATTTGTGTGCAACGTATATATCTACAGACAAGGATGTCTTGTTTTATGTAAATTAGAGACAACTAATTATTCAGTTAGGTATAAAGGAAGTTGATGACGTCACCAAAAATAGGTAGTTATTCGCATCATTAATGTGAGAATCAACGATATTTCCGATTCGAAACTGTATGTTAAATGGATACAGTTATATCGATACAGTTATTAACATTATAAATTCCAGATCAATCAAAATGTCTGGTTTCCAACTTTTCGCTTCATTTCTGCATACTTACCTATTTATTTGCACTGAGAAACTTTAATTATTATTATTTATGTATATTATATTTAGGAACGCATTACAGGTTAGCAGTGATAGTATTAATGACGAGATAACCGGTGAATCGATCGAATTAAAAGATAATTCGCGAGGTCGATGACAGGTAGTTGATGGGAAGGAGCTTGGCCACTGAGATCAGCATGATAATGCTTAACGATGACATTGAACAGACTGTCTACTTTATTACTAAATGGCTATTAAAAAAATCCCACTTTCCCGATATTTTTATTTCACCTATGTTAATAAGCAAAAACACGTCGGTGTTTTTTCCACTTCTTTCTATCGTTTCTCTTGCTGCTGATAGTCTTGATGATGACACCCAAACGTGACACAACTTGTCAAACTTGTCACTAATATTCATAAAAAATTCATGAAATTATATTTTTATCGTACAGTTAATATAGATTATACAGTATATTTTAAAATGCGTAACAAATTGACAAAAATGGAAATGTATAGCCCCGTTGAGAAAAATATATATACTGTTATTGAAATCTCTTAATTAACGATTAAAAGGAAATTTAAACATTTTGCCGAGTTTTCTATATGAAATTAAAAAATCATGAAATGAAAAATCACTTGCATTTTTGATACCTAATTAAATAATGATGTATATATCAGCATGTACAAATATTTTTTAATTATACGTATACGTAATACAATGTAAATGTATTACATTACATTTCTAATACTATTTTAATATTGTAATCTGTCTGGAATAAAATTTCTAATATTCTAGAATTTTAGTATTAAATTGCGAACCTAACTTTGTATATCAACAAATATATCGATATCGAGATATTTTCGTTGAAGATTTTCCATCGAATCGATCATCTTTCTCACATAAAATTTATACTTATTTTCGATAATTAGCATAATAGTGTATAACATTTAAATCAGAACTTACGACTGTTTAAACTATAATTATACCTAATGAACATAACATTATTAAATTAGTTTACTTATAATCCTCTGATATTTAACAATATTTTGAAATTAATGTACCTAACTACAAATATGTAATATACAAATATGGCTAATATAAATATACATATATTCATAAATAAATATAAAAATAAATATTTATATTGCATTACATTGTACAATAAATTCTTTGTACTATTGAGCCGATGATGAAATATGTGACATATAAATATAAATATACAAAATTCCAAATTTATTTATCGATGCATATCGCTAAATACATTTAGACGGCGAGAAAATTCAATTTAAACATGATCGACATTGTTAAAATCGAGGTAGACGAATTTAGGTATATCGTTTCCTATAACATTTCGCAAGTACATTAAAGTCTGCATATCTAAACCTCAGATCGAATAATTTTACGGATAACGTTTTTATTCGAGGCCATAACTTTGCTAGAATAATTGCCAATGTCGAGGTTGCAATTTTCCCGCGATTACTCCGTCGACATAAAAAGAATTCGAGTTTGAGTACGCCCTGGGTTTATCGAGCATGTTCCGATGCGTTATTTAAAGCGGCCAGGACTGGATATAAGTCTAAGTGGCCGTGGATAATCCCGCCGAAGAAATCGTTTAATTCAATCAAAATGTTTTTGAGATCATCTTCTTTCATCGATCAAAGAAGCGGCAACCCGAGAAACGATCAGTAAAATTTTACTACCTGATAGATTCGAAATTGAGAATAAATAGGATAGATAGATAGCTGGAACAGATCATTCTAGGAAGAAATAACAGTATGTGTAAAACCATTACTTGATTTCCGTTTTAGGGTATCGCGAAGGATACTATGAAAAGATAGCATATAATCAAGTAGGCTTGGGTTAGAACCCCATCTTTTAATTTTTGGAATTCGAAGTGCTTATTTTGTATTTTGTCACAGGAACTTTTTGTTTTAACAACTACAGACCAGATAAAATTTTTGCATATTACGAACAAGAATAATTTATATTTTTCTTCAAAGACACCGATATCGAAAATTTCTTTTATTTTTTATCTATTGTACTTTTAATTTGATATACTGGAGAATCCTTTGAAAAATATTTTTGACGATACGAAATAGATACCATTTTGTTTATTCATCAACTTCGTATCTTTCCTTAGAGAGAATTTCGAATTACGATAGAAATGTAAATTTTGTAATTCTGAAAAAGTGGAAATATTGTTAGCTTGATTGTTTAAAATCCTCTTGTAAATAATATTACTTCATGTTGCATTTTAGTGCAATGTATTAATAAAATATTTGTTTATTCGTCATTATTGTATCTTTCCTTAGAGAGAATTTCGAATTACGATAGAAATGTAAATTCTTAAATCCTGAAAAAGTGGAAACATTTTTGGCTTGATTGTTCGAAATCCTCATCTTCTAAATAATATTACTTCGTGTTTCATTTTAGTGCAATGTATTAATAAAATGTTTACGTGGAAAAATTTTTAATAAATCTTGGAAGTGGCAAGGATCCTTTAACCTATCTTACCTTTTTAGCATATTTCTTTTCTTTCTTTATATTACAATTAAACCAAATTTGATTAGGTTCTCGATCTTGTGAATTATTTAGCTGTGCCATATTTTCTTTCGTATATCTCATTTTGAAAGATTTACGTCCCTCTGGTTAGGTTCCTAACTTCCTAACTAATTTAGGCTAATTTTCAAATGAGAAAATTTATATGAAAAATTCTCATAATTAATTTCTAATCTGAAATAAGGGGCCGTAGCATAAAAATTTTACACTGTTTTGGTTTGAGGATTAGAAGCATTTCAGGGCGGTTTTAAAAAGCCAATCAGCAACACTATTTATATTTCCTTTAACCCTTTATGGGCCCGTGTAACTTTCAAGTTACATGCTAATGTATGGGTATTTTATTAAATACTGCATTCATCGTTATCGTCTTGATCACTCCAGTTCGCGATTTTTCTTTCGATATATTTATAATTATTTTTACAATACCTCCCTTGATTCCATTTTTAAAAATTCTAATTCTTTTTAATTTACCGGTTATTCGATCATGATAGATTAGATCCTCTATGGCCCCCTATAACCTTCTTTCCACAAGATGGCGTGGAAAATTATCTTGTCTATCTATTACACATTATCTTGGCACAATAGTACAACCGTTGTTAATTCAAGTTTTCAGTATGAATTCGTTATAATAAAATTGTCAAAACTGCTGAGTTTATTGGTCCATATTTGTTCATTTTATACTACATACAAGAAAACTATATATTCGGTCCATAGAGGGTTAAATAAATAATTATAGGGAGGAATGTTCGCGTCTAGACGACCATCTTTAGCCGTTTGAGTGCCACGGGTCATTATTGTTTCCCAATCGATATTTGCCAAGCGGCGCGATAGCGCTTGTCATATTCCGTGTCCAAAAATGCCGAGCGGCGCGATAGCGCTTCTCATATTCCGCGTTCACCAACCGAGCGCGCTGATTGTCAGCTTCGCAGCTCAGAGCGCTGGCACTTTTGGACACAAAATAGAAGAAGCGCGATCGCGCCGCTTGGCCCTCAAACGGTTAGAGAACCTTCACGAGTTCAAGTGAAATATTAATAATATTCGGACCACCGTTCCCAGCGTTACAGGATGTCAGTAATATTCGCTCTGAAAATTCCACGCTTCACGAATTCGAACAAAATAACATCCTCGATGATGCCATAAACGTATTTATGAATTTTATATATTTGAAACGTGCGAAAGCTTCGAAAGTGTTTCTTAAGAGCCCCAATAATTTCGAGTCTAATAACCAACCGAGGTGTGGACGAGGATAAAAATGCGATAACGAGTCATCAAAGCGTATAATCGCAAGAAACTCTGATCGAACGCGAGACGAAAAATATGAGAAACAATAAATTGCGATATCAGTATTCACGGATACTGACAGGACCCTGGTAAAAGTGCGGAGATTGGAAAAATCGGTTCCTCGTGAACCAGTTATTATTTTTTCACCGACACTGGACGTCTAAAACGACGTCGCTTACAGGACAACCTAATATAAATTTTTAATCGCGATTGCTCAAAAGGAAGTGAACCAGTTTCTGATGCCTCGATAACGGATCACCGGGGACTGGGCCGTGTATGTAAGGGAACCATCGGTCGTTTCACACGCTGTGCACGCGTTAATTGCGACAAAAAATCACCGTTGAACGTTACGCGTTATAATTCCCTGGAAGAAAGTAAATATTGAACGTGAAATTGGATAGGGAAATACGGGCGATTGTTACTCGGATTTAATTAAAAATCTCACAGCCCCTTGATGGCCTGCTCTGCATGCACCCTCTCTAGTCCTCGTTCGCCCTTCAACAATGGCCGCCGCTTAATGCAAACTTATGGGTGTGTCTGATTTAACGCGCACAGTCTGCAAAAAAGTATCATTTTAAATTTCCTTCTTCAAATTAATACAGTCGTTGAATTGCGAATATTTTTATGATTGAGAGGATAAACACTACGGGTCACGTATTTTCGAAGTTCCGGACATACATTCTTCTTTAATAGCATTTCATTAAATTGCGGAATTTTTTTGGATAAATTATTTTTTCCTCATAAATGCGTAAATCGTATGTTTCACAATTCAGTTAGCCAATAAGCTAGGATTGTTTGAAATTGTAATATCGGGATTATGGGTAAAAAGAAATAACTACTTACTGTTCTTCATAATTATCTTTATTTTATTTTTAGGAAGGTATTGGAGTGTTGGTTTTATATGTGTGAATGGTATTGAGATAGAATAAATGAATGTCATTTGGAATGATATATATATATATAATATGTGCGAGTGGAATCTAGTGTGAATGTTGATAAAATATGTTCAGAAGAATGCAACAGTTACGTGAGAATCGTGGAAGAGTAAACATGTGTTAATAAGAGTGGGAGAGAGCGAGAGATAGAGAAGAATTTCCTAGATAGTGCGAATCTTTTTGTTTAAAATATATTGCGAATTGATGTCAATATTTAAATATTGTTATATAAATATATTAATTTGTTAACTGTTAAAAAACGTATGAGAAATTGGTTCCCATTTCTATCCACAGGTATATCTTCTGTATTCTAATTGTACGTGGGGAGAGGTATGCAATTGCAGCTCGTCTTGGTCCCCTAATTCTCATCTACAGCATCAAGTAAACATTTCACGCGTTCCCGGAACCTCTTCGATAGTTTAAAGACATATCTACTTAATTTTATTTCTCCTAAGAAATTGATTTTTGTAAATACGTTAAGACGTTTCTTATTTTCAATATGTGTCGTATGGAGTTTTCTCCTTCGACTGCAGATTTATGTAAATGTATATATAGTGTGCCAAAAAAGTATTGGCTCACTGTATCGTAAGAATATTTGTCGGATAAGAAAGTTCCGATTTTAATGACAGTTTGTGTGCATGTACTACATAATGAGTTCTACATGGAGCAATTTTTATTATAGATAGGAAATCTTCTCGAGGGGACTAAATAGGCTTTTAAATTTTTAGTCATTTTTCTTACTCTGAATATAATTTTATTCTTTTAATATTTTCACAGTGGGGTAATAGATTATTTAAGTTTAAACACTTTTTGTATCAAATGTTTTGTCGTATCACTTATTACAAAGTTATATTTAAGAAGCAAAAGGTGCACTAATAATTCAGTTACTAATTTCATTTACTTAGAGTGATATTACGTAAATAAAAAAAATTGTACGTATAATCCGTTATGGTATATATATTCACAAAGTTTATTTAACAGTATATCACTTTTTTATATATATATATATATTGCTCCTTATGACTCTTGCAATTTGTCCTGTGGACATTCGACAAGACGTTTTGGTTTTTGTGGATGACATGAGTGTGATAATCCCTTCGGATTAGCACTTTACAGAAATTTTTGTTAATTTATAACTGAGCTTGCGTTAGCAAATCCTGGGGGTGTTTCTTCTTTAATCTTCTAACCATCTCGATGATGTACAAATTTTTAGCCAATAATTTTGGATGACTAGTTGTCGTTGCTTTATGTCTATCTGCGTGGAGTTGTATTTCCTCTTTGACAGAAGGGATTTTTAGGTCTCTTCTTAACTCTTCGTTTCTGATATACCAATGTGCATCTGTTACCGTTCTTAGTATTTTTGATTGCATAGCCTCCATTTTAGCTATGTGACTTTTTACTGCTGTACCCCATAGTTGTATATCATATATCTATCACTTTAAGTAAATAAAATCAACAATTGAATTTGCCTATAATATAGTGAGCCAATGCTTTTCTCATCCACTGTTTTTGTAAGAAATAGGTAAAAATATCTTCAAATAATTCATCGCTAGAAAATTTTTATAATGTATCTTTTATCATTCTTTGCAAATGTTGCATGGTTCAGTGTTTTGTATACATTTTTTGAGACGCATATGCTGACGTATTTTGCATATTTCATTTACAGTGACAGACACAAGTATATGTGAACCATTTCACGCAAAGATTCGCCTAACTCAAAAGTCCAATTGGAATGAAAGTTTGCACGCATGTGGAGCATAATGGAGTGTATGTAGAGTAATTTTTGTGCCAATGGGAGATCTCTTTAAAGGCGAAATCGAACTCTGAAAGTTTCAGCATGTTTTCATTTTTTAAACACAGTTTTACCTGGGATATTTTTGCAACTGAATGATAAAACATTAACAGGTAAACATTTTTTGCAGCGAAACCTTTGCTATATCTTGCATCCTTTGAAGTTGCGATGAAAATAAAAGTCGTTGGCAGTTTTCTAATGTTATGTGCATTTTTGAAATTCGATGTTCTGTTCTGAATTATCGGAACAATTTGTTGCGAACGAAATAAAATTTGAATAAATTTTGTGACAATGACGTTGATAAACTATCTTGCATCCTTTGAAGTTGCGATGAAAATAAAAGTCATTGGCAGTTTTCTAATGTTATATGTATTTTTGAAATCGGAACAATTTGTTGCGAACGAAATAAAATTTGAATAAATTTTGTGACAATGACGTTGATAATATTCTGTAACGTACAGATATATGTTATCAAGTAATTATGCAGTGTCTCAGCAACGATAGCACAACTGGAAAGGGAGTAATTGTATACAAAAAAATAAATTGAAAATGAAATATAAAATTTTTTCATTCGAAGCTTCATTTTCGAAAAAATCGACTTTGAATATTCACTGAGTATGCATGCACTTAATCCTTTGCACTCGAGATGCATCTTCCAGTCGCCATTTGATAAAATTTCGAAGCTCGATATTAATTAATATATCAAATTTAAAATAACGTGACAGTGTGCGAAGTATCGAAATTAAATAATTCTACGTGTTAATTATTATACGATTTCTTATTTACTGCTCGAAAAATATCATCAGCCTTGTAGCGGAAAATTTTTCAATTCGTATCCTTCTTTAGCTAAAAAATCAGCGAGTGCAAAGGGTTAATTATGGATTAGGCGAATAAACCATCAATACATTAGCATCGATGGTACAATCGGGGAGGGCGTGATTCTACATGAAAAAACAAATCGAAAATAAAGAATAAAATTTTTCCATTCGAATCTTCGTTATTGAGAAAATCGACTTTGAATATTCACCGAGTACGCGTGCACTTAACTATGGCTTACATGAGTAGACCATCGATACATTAGTATCAGTATGAGTGAGTATCAGAATTTAGGAGGGAGTGATTCTATACGAAAGAACAGATCAAAAATAAAGAATAAAACTTTTTCATACGAAGCTTCATTTTTGAGAAAATCGACTTTGAATATTCACTGAGTGTGTGTGCACTTAGCTATGGATGGTGCAAATAAATGCACCATCAGTGCATCAGCGTACTCAGTGAATATTCAAAGTCGATTTTCTTAGAAACGAAGCTCCAAATGAAAAAATTTTATTCTTTATTTTCAATTTGTTTTTTCATGTAGAATCACCCCCTTCTCTGTTTTACTACTATTGCTAGGACACCCTGTGTATTATCAAGTAAATCTCTGATAATAAATGACAAATGATAAATAAAAATGAACAAATAATAAATGACAAGTGATAAATCTCTGATAAATGACAACAAATACAGATGTACTATTTTTGACTTTATTTTTTATTCTGTTGCAATTTAATCAAAATCGAGATAGTGAAGTATTCGCAATATCAATATCGATGATTAAATATATTTGATCTTCACTTCGAAAATTCGTGTTTTAAATAATGAATGTCCAAAGTAAAAAGATAGACATATATTATTTTAAGATTAGATAGATTGAATAATAGTTTTGCGAGTGATGGAGTACATAGCATTTAAAACCTCTTATGCATGGAACGAAAATTCAAACAGAATTTTCAAAAAGAAAATTTAGGAAGAGTTTTCAAGAAAAAAATTTAGAATGAATTTTCAAGAAAAAGAATTAAAAAATGTAATATGGAATAAAATAAGATCATAAATTGCTCCGAAACTAAAAAACGATGTAGTTACATAGTTTACACATAGTTCCATATTACATTTTATTTCGGATCTATAATTAGTTGTTAACTTACAAACATACATACTCAAGGTAGGGACATTTTACATCAGCATGGAAATTAAAAATAATTAAAAACAAAGAAAGAAAGACACTGAATTTGGTGTCTAATTTATTTACTTACAAACATTAAATGAAATTACTTTCTGACACAAACCGAATTATTTATTAACCTTCTACAAAATTTTCTCACGAAAAAAGCTTACGTTTCGAATTCTGTAATCTTAATAATTTTCAACCATTCCTTATCACGCTAGTTATAATTTAATAATTTAATAATTCAATTTGGTAAACTGTCAAGATAATTTATTACCAAAAACTTGTTTTTCTATTAAATATTCTTGCACCTTTTCTCTTTTAATACTTTAAAATTTAGAAATAAAATTGCCATCCATATTTCGGTGACACGATTCCGGAAGAAACTTGGCTATTGCTGAAATATGAGATTCATATAAATAATCAATTGCATGGGTTCGTATCTTCTACCGTCAGTGACGTAGGAAGAATGAAGTTAAGAGATTAATACACGCCTCTCATTATTGTCACGGTTATTATCGCCGTTATGCTTGTATTTCTTGCTGAGATATAAACCCGATATCCAATGTTCGATAGGTATCGTTATGAGTTTAATGTAGTTTTCCTTAATTAAATCGATGAGGGTGACCATCGTTTACTGGAGTCCTTTACGCAACTTCGAGTGAATAATCCACATCGGCAATAAACGTTTAAAGCGCCTCAGTCGAGTCCAACACCTTCGCATCTAAATTTAATTACTTTCCGCTAATTAAATCGATAACGATTTCTTCGATTCTTTCTCCTCTCCTTATCCAATTAAAATCTATACACCGTATGTATAATACAGGTCACAGGTAGTGTATTTTGGACGTCTTTTCATAATATTTGGTACTTGGTGTTTAGTAACCGAGTAATCGGGTTTCTTTTTTTAGTTTTTGTTGTTTGTTTCGAATTTGCGTGTTTGAGTTGTACTCGATTATTTGTGGCTGGGTAGTACTACTAATCTACTTGCATTATTATAGTATACTTTTACTGTCAGTTAGAATCGTTAATTAATATTTGTGATGTCATGGGACAAATAAACGCAGTTGTTGGTTATGGTTATGAATTATACAGATATATGTGTTATAACGTTTAGAAATAAGAAAATGAAATTTTTGGAGTAAACATATTTCATTCCTTATTATGTTGTATAATTTTATTCGTTGGGAAAATGTACGGCCACCACATCATTATTCCTTTTCTTATATACACACATGACACCTTCACACTAAACACCAGTTATATGCATAAAGCTTGATCGGGAAGTTTAAAACTTATGAAGCTGCAAATGACTGAATTTTTTATCAACAATAGTAATTTAATATAATTTATTTTCATTTATTTATTTTAATATAATATTTGCACAATTTGTTAAGTTTTGAAATTGAATATTTTTATCAAATGTAATATAGTATAATGATAATTATAATTATATTTAATAATAAATATAAGAATGTGATAGTATATACTATTATATATTATTTCTGTTAATTATATGTGTTAATTATATATAATATGTACTAATTTATAATAATATACTAGTATCAATTATTTTTATATTATTTATATAAATATAGTATTATAACAATAACTGCGATTATAATTGCTAACAAATATAAAAATGTAACAGTAATAATAATATTATATCTGAAAAGTACTTTTTATCTAGGGTGAGCCATTTAAACCGATCCTCTCAAATCTCCAAAGTTATTGGTAATACTGATAAATGTTTCAGATAAAGGTTGAATGGTGTCGATAATACGTTGAAATATGTTCATATCATTTTTAGAGTTTACTTATTAGTTTCTTTTCTGATATAAACGGTTTAATATTTCTTCTTGAACAATCATGAACTAACTCAGAGAAGAATTAATTTAATCTTCGTGTATTTACTCATTCATCTATAATGGAATATAATAACATCAAGTTATGTTCCCCTCGAAACTATTTAAGTATTATCTAAAACTCGATATTAATATTTCCAAGAGCATTTAAATAACTGATAACTTACATCTTTATTGCTTACTGTATAATAATATACAGTTGCATGTAAAAATATCTAGACAACGAAAATTTATTTATACACTTAATGACAAAAGTCAAAAAATGAAACAATTATTTGCGAATTTTTCTATACTCTTTATCTCCTAAGATACATACAGGATATTTTTTTAAACTGGAAACATTTTGTAAGGTATTAAACGATTGAAACTGTCAAAGGAATATTTGTACAATATAGTTATTATACAGTTATTTGCTATAAACAGATATTTAAGGTTAGACGTTTATGATTTAGAACAGCTGCGGTGGGGGAGATGCGCAGTGGCAGAATGCGCAGGTGGACGTTACAGTGTGTTGCAAAATGTCTAAAAGACGGACGCTTCGTTTCTCGCGGTCAAAAGAAAAGAATTATGCGTTATTAATCGCGATATCGGGAGCTTAATTTATCACTCTGTTCGAGAAGTGTCGAGTGCTGTTTGGAATGCTTGGAAAACGAGGGTTTTGCCTGGCCCAAGAGGCGAAATGATCGTGATCGAAGGAAGCTGCAAAGGGTGAGAATATTCGAGAATATTTCGCGTTAG
>NW_016909127.1:189454-195850 GCF_001483705.2 Eufriesea mexicana
TTTTATTCGTTGGGAAAATGTACGGCCACCACATCATTATTCCTTTTCTTATATACACACATGACACCTTCACACTAAACACCAGTTATATGCATAAAGCTTGATCGGGAAGTTTAAAACTTATGAAGCTGCAAATGACTGAATTTTTTATCAACAATAGTAATTTAATATAATTTATTTTCATTTATTTATTTTAATATAATATTTGCACAATTTGTTAAGTTTTGAAATTGAATATTTTTATCAGATGTAATATAGTATAATGATAATTATAATTATATTTAATAATAAATATAAGAATGTGATAGTATATACTATTATATATTATTTCTGTTAATTATATGTGTTAATTATATATAATATGTACTAATTTATAATAATATACTAGTATCAATTATTTTTATATTATTTATATAAATATAGTATTATAACAATAACTGCGATTATAATTGCTAACAAATATAAAAATGTAACAGTAATAATAATATTATATCTGAAAAGTACTTTTTATCTAGGGTGAGCCATTTAAACCGATCCTCTCAAATCTCCAAAGTTATTGGTAATACTGATAAATGTTTCAGATAAAGGTTGAATGGTGTCGATAATACGTTGAAATATGTTCATATCATTTTTAGAGTTTACTTATTAGTTTCTTTTCTGATATAAACGGTTTAATATTTCTTCTTGAACAATCATGAACTAACTCAGAGAAGAATTAATTTAATCTTCGTGTATTTACTCATTCATCTATAATGGAATATAATAACATCAAGTTATGTTCCCCTCGAAACTATTTAAGTATTATCTAAAACTCGATATTAATATTTCCAAGAGCATTTAAATAACTGATAACTTACATCTTTATTGCTTACTGTATAATAATATACAGTTGCATGTAAAAATATCTAGACAACGAAAATTTATTTATACACTTAATGACAAAAGTCAAAAAATGAAACAATTATTTGCGAATTTTTCTATACTCTTTATCTCCTAAGATACATACAGGATATTTTTTTAAACTGGAAACATTTTGTAAGGTATTAAACGATTGAAACTGTCAAAGGAATATTTGTACAATATAGTTATTATACAGTTATTTGCTATAAACAGATATTTAAGGTTAGACGTTTATGATTTAGAACAGCTGCGGTGGGGGAGATGCGCAGTGGCAGAATGCGCAGGTGGACGTTACAGTGTGTTGCAAAATGTCTAAAAGACGGACGCTTCGTTTCTCGCGGTCAAAAGAAAAGAATTATGCGTTATTAATCGCGATATCGGGAGCTTAATTTATCACTCTGTTCGAGAAGTGTCGAGTGCTGTTTGGAATGCTTGGAAAACGAGGGTTTTGCCTGGCCCAAGAGACGAAATGATCGTGATCGAAGGAAGCTGCAAAGGGTGAGAATATTCGAGAATATTTCGCGTTAGGATTCGGACTAATTCTTTGTCAGACGTTTATGATTGAGAACAGTTGTGGTGGGGGAGATGCGCGGTAGCAGAATGCGCAGGTGGACGTTACAGTGCGTTGCAAAATGTCTAAAAGACGGACGCTTCGTTTTTCGCGGTTAAAGGAAAAGAATTATGCGCTATTAATCGCGATATCGGGAGCTTAATTTATCACTCTGTTCGAGAAGTGTCGAGTGCTGTTTGGAATGCTTGGAAAACGAGGGTTTTGCCTGGCCCAAGAGACGAAATGATCGTGATCGAAGGAAGCTGCAAAGGGTGAGAATATTCGAGAATATTTCGCGTTAGGATTCGGACTAATTCTTTGTCAGACGTTTATGATTGAGAACAGTTGTGGTGGGGGAGATGCGCGGTAGCAGAATGCGCAGGTGGACGTTACAGTGCGTTGCAAAATGTCTAAAAGACGGACGCTTCGTTTTTCGCGGCCAAAGGAAAAGAATTATGCGCTATTAATCGCGATATCGGGAGCTTAATTTATCACTCTGTTCGAGAAGTGTCGAGTGCTGTTTGGAATGCTTGGAAAACGAGGGTTTTGCCTGGCCCAAGAGGCGAAATGATTGTGATCGATGGAAGCTGCAAAGGGTGAGAATATTCGAGAATATTTCGCGTTAGAAATCGGACTGATTCTTTGTTAGACGTTTATGATTAAGAATAGCTGTGGTGGGGGAAATGCGCGGTAGCAGAGTGCGCAGGTGGACGTTATAGTGCGTTGCAAATGTCTAAAAGACGTTTCGCTTCTCGCGGTCAGAAGAAAAGAATTCTGCGTTATTAATCGCGATATCGGGAGCTTAATTTATCATTGTGTTAGAAAAGTGTCGAGTGCTGTTTAGAATGCTTGGGAAACGAGGGTTTTGCCTGGCTCAAGAAGCGAAGTGATCGTGATCGAAGGAAGCTGCAAAGAGTGAGAATATTCGAGAATATTTCGCGTTAGGACTCGGACTGATTCTTTGTTAGACGTTTATGATTAAGAATAGCTGTGGTGGGGGAGATGCGCGGTAGCGGAGTGCGCAGGTGGACCTTATAGTGCGTTGCAAATGACTAAAAGACGCTTTGTTTCTCGCGGTCAAAAGAAAAGAATTATGCGATATTAATCGCGATATCTGGAGCTTAATTTATCATTGTGTTAGAAAAGTGTTGAGTGCTGTTTCGAATGCTTGGAAAACGAGGGATCTGGCTGGCCAAAGAGAAGAAATGATCGTGATCGAAGGAAGCTGCAAAGGGTAAGAATATTCGAGAATATTTTGCGTTAGGACTCGGACTGATTCTTTGTCATACATTTATGATTGAGAACGGCTGTGGTGGGGGCGATGCGCGGTAACAGAGTGCGCAGGTGGACGTTATTTTGCGTTGCAAATGTCTAAAAGACGGATGTTTCGTTCCTTGCGGTCAAAAGAAAAGAATTATAGGACTGATTAATCGCGATATCGGGAGCTTAATGTATCATTGTATTCGAGAAGTGTCGAGTCCCTACAGGAACACTTCGATCATCGTACCCTAATGATGCTTAAAAATATCTTACACATATTTCTATTATAATAAGTTTCATTAGTATAATAGAAAATTTATTATTCAAATGCATGAAATTCGTCAATTGCCGTTGTACAAATAGATATATTATAATGCGTTACTCGAAACTTAATATCCTACAATTCAGTACTGCAATACATCTTGTTAATTAGCTGTTGCAGTCTTCTTTAACATCCTGCAATTTGACCTGAAAAATATAGCAATGAAAGAGAATGAAAGAAAATGTGATATTTTGCAACGAAAAACCTGTCATTTGCTTAATGTTATATTTTTGGAATGTCCTATTACAAAAACTTGCAATTCCAATTCCGATATTATATTACTCGTCAATTATTGTCCTATTTAACTCTTTGTACTCGACGATTTTTTGACTAAGGAAGAGTAGGGGTTCAAAGATTTTCTAATTTTTTTGAATAATGAATAAGAAATCATATAATAATTAACACGTAGAATTATTTGATTTCGATATCTTTTATATCGTTACATTATCTTAAACTGAACATATTAGTTAATATCAATCTTCGAAATTTTATCAAATGGCGAATGAAGGGCACTTCTTGAATTCAAAGGGTTAATATTCCAGCGTATAATAATCAAAAATATTCCAATTAGTAAATAAAATTCTTCGATAATTCAAACAATCCCTCGTCATAGGACCTTCCGTGGCGAGTACTTTAATTGGATACATTTAAATATTAATCGTCCTTTTAATACCTGGGCAAACTCACTGGAAATGTCCATGATAAATTATATAACACGTGTATCGTTTACAAATGTTAGATTATACCTTACGAGCGAGTGGTATCAGTTATAAACGGCATGGCGAGTTTATCAGCATCGAGAATCAACGTTTCATTTTCGCGAGACCAATTCGCGAATTGGTGACAAAAACTTTTAATTGACCAGTGAACCCTGTGTCACATCGCCAAATTACTTTTCACCTTGGCCGTCAAGGTAATAAATGAAATGCGACTTAGGCATAGAGAAAAATCGGTAGCGCGGGATCGAATTGAACGCAATGTTCGGTGCAAGACACCCCGTAGGTAAGTGCATGTAAGGTAGACCATCGGTCTGACGGTTAATCGTTTCTACACGCAAATTGAAACTGTCGACTGGACGAGGTTATTTAGTTCTAAGGAACGTTGCGAGTCGCGGGTTAACAGCGGCTAGATATTAACTAACCCTAACGTCGTCGTAGTCTCGTTACCCGCAAATTGATTTCACCATTATTCACCGAGACGATCCGGTGCCTATCGCGCTTTGATGGAAATTACATCGAAGCAAGATGCAGGGGACTTAATGAAATAAACGATGTCCAATGTCTTTCCATTTGTTGGTATCTCTGACACGCGCGGATTTAATGACACCGCGTGAAATCAACAACGGTAAAATTTCTGTTTGTTTAATTGAACGCGGACTCGATGGTTTCCTCTTACGTACTAAATTCGAGGAGAATTTTTACCTGGTTATTTTTATTTCGGAAAGAGGGACAACGAGTCGTTCGAATTTACGCGTGAATTTTATGGACTATTTAAATATTTAATTAATAGCGTTTAGTTGTGAATTTTGTCTAATAAAAGAAACAAAAATTTTATTTTCAATTAATTATATTAGAATTGCTATGTTTAATTAATATTTGCATTATTAATATAAAATACGACAGTAAGTTATGAAAGTAATAAAAGTTATAGGAGTTGTAATATGAAAATATAAAAATAATATGTATGGAAGCTATAAAAATAATGAAAGTAATAAAATATAGCGTTTCGATATTAACATTTAATTAATAATATGATATTTTAATATTAGTATTCAATTAGCGATTATATTTAATTAGTAATATTTATATATAATGATTAATAATATTTTCATATTAATATTAATTAGTACTCATAATGTTGTTAGAAAATAAAAGAGTACGTGAATTATCTTTGTTAACTGAAATTTTTATAATTAACAATATTCAGTCTTAATATTTAATTAATATTTATAATCCTATTTCAAAGTACATAATTATGTTAGTTATCCTTGTCGGTGCAAAATCATAGCGTTCACTGAAATTTAAAATTGTCATATTGCACCAAATAATTATTCTGTTAGCAATTTCTATCCAACGAAATTTTATAGGATGATTATCCAATCAGTTTATTTTTCGCATCGGCAAGCGAAATCTCATTGAAAACGTTCATTACACGAAATTTGTCTTCAATGCCGAAACTCTATCGCGAGATTACGTCTCACTGTGCATTTATTCCCCTATTTTCAATTTCGACGCGAAATTCGAGATAACATTTTCGATTCATCACCTTCGCAAATTCATTTCTTTACAGTGGAAATTATAAAATGGCGACTCGCGCGATCAATTTTTCTCCCGGTTCGTGAACATTCCGTAAATCATTCCACGTCATTTCGTCGTTACTCATTCATAAATCGCCACCGTTTCCAGTGGATGGAAGACAAGAATGTTTGATTGATCGATGTGCCTGATTTACTGTAAGCAACTAAATTTTAATGGAAACGTATTGCAAAGGAATTCCAATCGGAGCCGGAATAATAAATATTTCTTTTTCGCGAGCGATATTTTTCCTAATCGCAAAGTGGCCAGAGTCGAGACTCTCTTTCGCATAAATCGATTTACGAGTTGCTTTGTTCAATACGTTTCTCACCTCGTGTTATGCGCGCTTTACCGCGTCGCGGATGCCATGAATATATGCACATTGACGTTTCTATCGATCCGTGCGACAATCCCTTTGACTTAACGTCGTAACCTCCACTAATTCTCTGTTTAATTGGAATAGATTAGACGCTGATTTCAATGGCGAAATTGATTTTCTTGCAAATTCCGCTTCTCTTTAAGTCATTAAGGATGCAATTATTCCTCATTCGAATTCGGTCTCTCTTAATACTGTATATCGTCAATAGGTCGTCCTCAATTGGCGACGATTAATGACGGACCAAATTTCTTGAGGAACGCTGTGTTTATAGTGGACTGTATTTTATGTAATAGTTCCGGTTAACTCTTCTGAATTCTTCGAATGTTATTGACTGACTGACTGGTACTGACCTAACTGACTTGTGCGATGCACGATCTTTCGGAGCCCATGGTTTCCAAAGAGAAATCGGTTTTTCCATTGGTGGTTGACAGGACCGAGGATGAGTCCTCGGTCCGCGAATCAGATGCCCCCAAAGAAGGGAGGACCGTCTTCCGCGACCAAGTCTGCCGGTGGAGGAAGCCTCTCCCTCAAAGGGGGTTGCTGGTGGGTCACCCGCACATTCGTGACCCTTCCTGAAGGACCCGTTACTTTATGGCTCCGAAAGTCGCGACATCGCACATGGCCTGGTCCCTTTCTTTGCAGGCCTATTGTCAGCCAAATCCTAAGTGCTGTTGCCTGCTTTCTAACATTA
>NW_016909127.1:196013-264160 GCF_001483705.2 Eufriesea mexicana
ATAATAATAATAATTATTATTATATTGTTATATTAGATATGATTATATTTAATATTATTGAAAATTTTGTATTCAATTTTTGTTCCTTTTTCATTCGATTTTTCGGTTTCTCTTTTAACCCTTTGCACTTGACGATTTTTTGGCTAGAGAAAAGTAGGAGTTCAAAGATTTTCTGCTATAATGCAAGTGATGTCTTTTTGAGCAGTAAATAAGCGGTAGTGTAATAATTCACACGTTGCATTCTTTGATTTCGATACCTCTTTATATTGTCTTAAATTTGATATATTAATAAATATCGATCTTCGAAATTTTATAGAATGGCGACTGAAGGGTACCTCCTGAGTAGCAAAGGGTTAATATAAATTTTATATACCGTTAGATGAAAATTGCATTTGTATTTATGCATTCTACAATATTTATTTCGATTTAAATTAGAAAGGGAATTTTAAAAAACAATGTACATTATTTCATTGCATTTCTCCACTTTTTGTTTTATAGAGTTAATCAATTTGTGCAGTGAACGGCTCGTATATATGACGATATTTTTTGAGCAGAAAATAGGAAATCGTGTAATAATTTACACGTAGAATTATTTGATTTCGATACCTCGTTATTATCTTAAATTTGACATATTAATGAATATCAATCTTAAAAATTTTATAGAATTATAAAATTGCATTTGTATTTATGCATTCTACAATATTTATTTCGATTTAAATTAGAAAGGGAATTTTAAAAAACAATGTACATTATTTCATTGCATTTCTCCACTTTTTGTTTTATAGAGTTAATCAATTTGTGCAGTGAACGGCTCGTATATACATGTATTTTGCAAAAACCATTATCGAGTTATCACCTTTCAAACTTTATATATATATATATATATTTACATAATTAATTAATTTCGGAAAACTGAATTCAGAAAATGGAAATTGGGAAACAATGGCTATAAGCCAAGTCTCCGAACTGGAATTGTGTTATATATTCTATTATTATTTAAATTTAATTTTATCAAATAGTGACTGAAGGACGCTTCTCGAGTGCAAAGGGTTAATATAGGTATAATGAATTTTCCAATATCTTCATTTATTCTGTTTTCTATGAAATTTTTCTTTTTCCATTTTTCCATCTATCGGTTGTGGTAGGTTTAGTGTTAAAATTGGGAAATAATAGCTATAATCCAAGTCTTCGAATTGGAATTGTGTTATATATCCTATTATTATTTAAATTTAATTTTATCAAATGGTGATTGAAGGGCACCTCTAGAGTGCAAAGGGTTAATATGGGTATAATAAATTTTCCAATATCTTCATTTCTTTCGTTTTCTTTAAATTTTCCTTCTTCCATTTTTCCATCTATCGGTTATTCCACTGGTTGTGATAGGTTTAGTGTTAATGCTTGTTGCTTATAAATTACTTAGGATGGTTTCAACCCTTAGCACTCAAAGATTTTTTCGCTATAAAGATATAACAATTCGAAGCTTCCCTTATATTTTTGGAGGCTTGGTGATATACCATTTATGCTAAAATAAAAGAAGAAAATCATGTGTATTTTGTTTCGATATTTCACATGCAGTTATTTCTTATCTAGTTATTGTCTCATATTCGTTATTTAGCTTCGAGATATTAAAACAAACGGTGATTGATTGTGAGAGTCAGTCATTGCTCGAATTCAATGGGTTAATAAAATCAATGAAGTTAGGAGAATGTGAGTTGAATATTTAAAATGAGTAATTAAGAATTAAATATTCGGATGCATATTAAAATGCCCGCTCTTCTCTAAATGTTTGCTGAATTAGGTTAACTGTGTAGATTATTAGTTAGAGTTTCGTGCATTCATGGATCTAAAAATTTGTTAATAAGAATTAATTCAGACTGAATTGATTTTGAAGCTTGCAAATGAAAATATAAAATACTATATGAAAATAGGGAATTAATTATACAGAGTGGATCATTTAGTAAGCTGATTTTTCTTTCTTTGTGGTTAACTTAACAAAAATCGAGTGTCATCTGCTTGTTATTCTTTCACATCCTACGACTTATGACAAAATAATTTTTTATCATTTTTCCAATAACTAAATAATCGAAAATAATCGACATGGTCCACCCTTTATATCAGGGAGAATTAATTATTTGCATATTTCTTCCGAAATATCAGTTGTCCCCCTCTCGAATTGACTCGTTATTCTCAGTTAACAAATTACAATATTATTGTTTATTATATATAATGTTGTTATTGTTGTTTTCAAAATTGATTTGTTTTAACAAAAAAGATTTATTAATGAAAATTAGAATATTTCGCTAACATAAGTATTAATTATTTTTTTTTATTATTTATTCAACCAGCTATTATTAAGTGAAAAATTTTTGCATTCCTGTTATGCAGAAATTATATTCCGGCACAGGGATGTTTAATCCGTGCGTTGCGAAAATGTTTGGATACGCTGTGAATGTGCTTAAAATATGCAGCACCGAATTATATAGTATGCATAATATGTTTTTACTTAGTATTTAATATTACTATTTATTACTATTATAATATATTTTAATATGTTATTTGGTATATTAACAAAAATAATCTATGCTTCCGTATACTGTAGAATTTTCGTAATTGACTTATCAGTACCATAAGACGAAAATGGTTGAAAATCGTTAATCTAACAAAACATAATACACATCTTTTAGATTTGTATATTTATTTAAAATACGAAGCATAACAATGGAATATAGATCGATATTCAAATATGTTGTGATTAAATATTTTGCAAATAGCGAAATGAAAAATTCAGTTCTTAAACTTGTGCTTAGAATTTTCTATTTTTATTATATATCGATTATCAATAATTATTCATATCGAAATAATTCGACTTTTTATCAAAATCAAGCCAGAGGTACCAAAAATTATACTTATCAGCTATTCTCTTTCTGTACAATTAATCCTTTTCGTATTTCGTATTTCGTATTTCGTAATTTAAATTCGTATAGTATGAAATTGTTGCGATTAAATATTTTGCAAATAGCGAAATGGAAAATTCAGTTCTTAAACTTGTGCTTAGAATTTTCTATTTTTATTTTATATCGATTATCAATAATTATTCATATCGAAATAATTCGACTTTTTATCAAAATCAAGCCAGAGGTACCAAAAATTATACTTATCAGCTATTCTCTTTCTGTACAATTAATCCTTTTCGTATTTCGTATTTCGTAATTTAAATTCATATAGTATGAAATGATATTTTCCCATATTTCATACATACAATCAGGTAGGATACCCGCTACGTCTACTACGAGTAATATATTCGATCAATTGTGGTTCCGCAACGTTCGCGACGATGTTCTCGGTACACTGAACGTGAAATTAATGAACAGCGGCTGATTACGTAGATAGAACATAGTTATTAAATAGCGAAGGTAGTCGTGGGTTGATAGGATTCGAAGATAATCGCTAGTTTGATGTTAAGCAGTTGATTTAGAAGAATTTGATATTGATAGAAACTATTCACATATGGTGGTAATGTTTTGTTGATGGCACTGTGGTAATTAGCGATATGATAGAAGCTTCCTTATCTGAAGCCCCATTATCCTAATATCCGAGTGTTCTGTTATCCGAATAGAACGTATCCTAATAATAGATGCCTTGATACTAATATCTATCATTTATGCATATTATATAATCTAGTATACAAGTAATTGTACCTAGCACAATTTCCAATTTGGACAATTGTTATTTTGCTTATGAGATTTTGCAATATGAGCTTGGAAATGTTTTTAATTGGTTTATATCTAGGGAATTTTTTTATGATAATATCTTTATGTTAATTGCGTGATTATTTATCTTAATTAGTAATACAGTTCAGTTTCTTTTATTTAAAACTTCGTTATTCGAAGTTATCAAAGATATTAGTTCTACTATCAAAATAATTGGCTTGATTTTTTGAATTTTAACAAATTTTTGGTAACTTAGTACTTTATTGATTATTTCAGGTTCAGCTTCTTTTATTCGAAGCTTCGTTATTCGAATATTCTGTTATCAAAGATATTAGTTCTGCTATCAAAGTGATTGCCTTAATATTTGAATTTTTAAAAATTTTTAGTGTCTTATTACTTTATTGATTCTTAACTTCCTATATTTAAAATGAATTTCTATCTTTTGTTTTATGGAATTATTCGGTTTAGCAAATGAAGGGCTCACATAATATACATTTACGCTATTTACTATATATAAAGCAGTAGTGAAAATGTAAAAAAATGAATGAAAATACATATTTCCTGGAAATCTATGGTTACAGATTATACGATGATATTTTAGGTACAAGCAGAATCCAGTTTCACGAAATACGTTTACTCGTAGCGAAAAATTTATGTAATTCAGCAACCAGGAAAATATGGAATTTAAATATTGAAGCAAATTATCAATTCTATTGATTTGTTTAACTGAATTTAATATCAAAAAATGATCGTTGTATTATGCGAAAATTTCTTTATTCGAACGCTTTTGTCTTATTTCGTTTATTAATTCAAATACGAGGGTTTTTTAATTTCGATATTTAATTTTGAAATTTTGAAATTAATGAATTACATTTAAAAAATTTTAAGCAGAGAAAGTAAAAGATGATGATCAGTAGACGGTCTTTTAAAACAGTGGTAGGGAGAAATGAGAGGGAAAGTGCGGTGTATATATAGGTAATGCACAGGTAATGAAACGCTCGCGATGAGGACCAAAAATGGAAAGGAGACTTAATTTTCGGCCAGGTCTCCTTTAATTTGAGTGCATAGAAGATTAAGTTAACGAGAACTTAATAACTGTTTTCCAAATTAAACGCGAAGTGTCCTTAATAGCCTAATTTATTGCTGCATTCAAGGACTCTGAAATATTATTCAAGAATATTAAAGACGTATATAAGAGATTAAAGTCCAATAATCAGAAAATTTCTTCTTATGAATCAAGCAAATTCTGTGTACCCAGATGAAATGAAATAATTTTTAGCTGTATCTTATTATTATATTCCGAATTTTGGATAATAATTTCTGTACAAGTTCAATTTTCAGAGTTTTATTTTAATAATAATTTTATTATATAAATTGTAAATATTAAATCGCACAAAATTTTTAAGTTCTATTATATTATAATTGTATGTTATTATTTATTCAAATATACCATATGTCCTTTCTAAGTGTAACATAATTATATCTGTAAGCATCAGAAATGCAAAACAGTCTCAAATACAAGGTGTCATATACAAGGGGACAAATAATGATAATTGTTTAACCTTGATACGACCTTGAAGAATATATTTTTTCTTTTTATTTTCACATTAACTTAATTTAAACATTATTGTAACTGTTAAGAAGTTTTCAGAATACTATTACCTATATGAGCCGTTCACTGCACAAATCGATTAACTCCACTTTTTGAAAAATCTTAAATTTATGTGTTAAAGCACTTGATATAGTCGTAACTTTTTATATTTATAATAACTTTCCCCGATAATTAAGATTAACGCCATTAAATGGCAAAAATTTTTTGGCCACTGAATAATAAATAATTTATTTCAGAGGTCGCTTTGATTAACTCCGTACTCTAATGTAAATCGCTGCAATAATGCAACTCAAATGCACTAGCAAGCCATGAATGATAACGGTGAATTTTTTAGTCCCGTCTTATCAGAATTTAAGTAAAATTTAGTAAAATTTAAATTTATTACTTTCTTCGCTTGCCAAATCGATTAACTCTTCCAGTAACATAAAAATGGTGACATTACTAACGATTACCTTTTGGCTATTTTTTCTTATAAATTTTATATACCGTTAGATGAAAGTTACATTTGTATTTATGCATTCTACCATATTTATTTCGATTTAAATTATAAAGGGAATTTTAAAAAACAATATACATTATTTCATTGCATTTCTCCACTTTTTGTTTTATAGAGTTAATCAATTTGTGCAGTGAACGGCTCATATATACATGCGTTTTGCAAAAATCATTATCGAGTCATTAACTTTCAAACTTTATATATACATATATTTACATAATTAATTAATTTCGGAAAACTGAATTCAGAAAATAAAAATTGAGAAACAATAACTATATTCCAAGTCTCCGAATTGAAATTGTGTTATATATCTTATTATTATTTAAATTTAATTGTAATTATTAACTATTGCATTATTCTTCCACCCATATCATAGTATGTTTCAAAATGTTTATCTATTATTTTTACAAAAAAATTACAAATTTATGATAATTACACCTCCGAGAAACCACACAGTAATTTATCGAGATAATATATTTGGTTCACATTAAAAATATGAATCACGTATTTTGTCATTTCTCTCGTACGTATCATGTTATACCATAGATTCTATATATTTGCCGCAATGTAAAGAATATTACGTTTACCGTTTCTGTAGATATTAGTTGCAACGTTTCTGGTATTTAGATTACTGTCGTCAAGTGGCAATCATGAGCAATTGAGTTCACCCAGACATAATTGCAACCTATAATTATGAATGCCACCATGTAGTCGTGAGTGGCCCAGTATTTCGACGAATGGCATAGGTGTTTTTCGAACGAAATTCCAAGCGTTCTTCGTTTCGAAACTATTTCTTGTGTTTCGTAAACAAGAAGAAAATGTCTGTTGATCTAATTGAAGTTCGGTAGTTTCACTGACGTTGCCACGACGTTCTGTTCTTGTAACTCTATTAACATTTGATTTAATTATCGTCAATGTTGGTATTAGTTTCGAATGAAGTTATTGCACGCACACACACACACACACACATAGTTACAGTTTGAAATAAATTCTTCTCAAATTAACGAAACGGTACTCTTATCTTGTTCAAAATTGAAGTTACCAGATCAAATAAAATAACTGGTTTCGGATATTTCATTTTTGCAATCACTGAAGTCGTACAGCTGCTTTTAATTAGGTTAACATTTTATCAAGGATACATAATTATATATATTTAATTATTTCCGTGGTAACACTAGTTATTACTCTCTACGTGTAAAATATTCAATTGGTAATTTTGAAGTTATCGATAATATTAAAGTAGATATGGAATATCGCGTCCAAATGTCTTCCAATGCCTGAAATAATTTCGTGTTACATTTTTCAATTTATCAACAAAGCTAGAGAACCTGAAGTTAAAATATTAAAATTAAGGTTAAAATATTTTCTATGCTGAATTTTGAAGAATTAAATATCTTCCATGTCAATCGTTTTTATAAATAAATATATTAATTTTATACTTAGTATTTTTAGTTTTAATCATTTTTACGCTAAGTTGAAATCAAATAAAAGTTTTATTCCTGATAAAAATGACTGTAGCTGTTTGTAGAAATATAGAGGACTTTAAAATCCTCGAATCTTTAAAACGCTTCCACTTCTAGAGTAGTAATGTGTCATTCGAAGCCATTCCATTTTGAAACTCTTATCTACATTGTACAGTTTATAGATATTACAGAGATACGGGAAGTGTTAACTCACGGAAATCATAAAAGACAAATTTTTTCCGGTTATTCTTCCTTTTCCAATATCATTGACATTTGTCATCAGAGAAGCATGCAGTGTCTTTCTATGCTTTTTATATTTCGAACATCAAAAATATAATAAAATTAGTTCATAATGTTTTTTAAACAATATTCTCTTCAATTTCGAAGATTACACCATTCGAAAGTCACTCATACTGTGCTAATATTTCTTATATCATCAGAAACAAGGGAAAAACGACCTCCTGTTAATGAGACACCCAGTTCGATATGACATAATCTCACTTTTAGGTGTTGGGATATGTTCAATCACTGGTTTCACTTTTACTTTGGCTTATTATAATTGATACAAACTTGTTTGTATTACATAGTGTTCTTATAGAGCAATGACTCACATCGCTTGTACACGTAATGCTCATGCTTCCAGACACATTCATGTCTACCTACTTGTAATGTTGATACGACGGATAAACGTGTAACTAATTTACAGTTAATTCTAGGTACATGTAGTAGCTCACGAATGTGTTCGAACGCTATATTTCAAAAGAATTCTCTAACCCAAAAATTCTAATTTTAACGAAGGTTTGCATGCACGTAAAGCATAACGAGTTACACAGGGAATAAGCTTTTCGTTGGCAGAGAATAATTTTTGGGAGTAAAATCGACGATTAAAATTTCAATGTTGTGTCATCAAAAACTAAGCAGTGAAGTAAACTCTACATTTCACTGATGTGAGGGCGATCCCTTCCCCTGCGTTTTGTCTTTTGTCTCTAGTTTTCTAGAGACGACTTGTGACCTGCGTGGCCCTAAACAGGCCAGTTCTAACTGTTCGCCTGTTCAATAAAGATCTATACAGTTTTTCACCGTTTCCACTGACTACTATTCCTTTGCGTTATAACCCCTTTGACATTCAACAATCTTTTTGTTTTCTAAACGAGATCTCATACGGAAGTCCTCGGTGAAACCTCGACTAACTGCATGTTTCTATATTACCTAAGTGTTCCCCGTCTAAGGCAGGGCCTGCTAGAAAGCCTTACTGACGAGTTCACTAGCAGGCCCAGGATGAAACGCATCCCTTCCTTGCGTCCCTTCTATCTGCTACCTATCATAGCAAGATGACCATCAGAATACCAACCGGTAGCGCCATGAGAACTACAAGGCTTTCATAACCACCGTGGGGAGAAACCCCCACAAAAATAACGTATATTTAAAATATGAAGCTATTGTTCACTACAGTTTAAGGCTAGTCTAATTCCACAACGCTAATGCAACGCTAATACTCATATAAACACTCTGTCTACTCTATGCACTCTAACTTTGCCACTGACTCTGACACTCTGATCACAAACTGGGTACAATCTGACTAGCTCTATGACTCTGGACATACTCTGACTTCACACTGCACCCCTGCACCCTTATGTAAACCTAACAGTCTCTCTTCTTTCATACACAGGCTTTCTTTCTCGATCACTCATTTCCGACGTGCTCTAGTCCTCAGTGAGCCAGGTACTTCAAACACTCAGACGCAATCCTAAACTTACTAGTTTACTTAGTCTATACTTATTCTTGTGTATGATCATTTGTCCTTCCGCACACATCCCAAATATCACCCTGAACGCTCGAGTCAAACCCCAGATCGCTGTTTATTATCCCTTATTTTCGAGGAAGGCCTAAGCATTCCAATGTTGCGAATCCTAAATATAATCGAATCCTAAAATAAACTCGAATCTACGAATCCTAAAAATATCCTACAATACACAGTCAAACTCGAATCCTAAAAATATCCTACAATATTAATAATAAAATTGTTCATTTTATACAATAAAGTCATCTTTCTGATCTAACATTCTAACAGCGTCATTTACTCTGTGTTTGACGACTATACCCGTCATTGCTTGTTTCTCGCGACACACAGATGCGTGCTCTTAAAAGAGATCGTCACAGCTGACTAGCTAAACGAAATCTCACATGGAGAAATTTTTACTATAGGATAAAAGATCACCCAAAGTTAAACATATTTTATTTGAAATTATTTCATTATCTCGCATCATTATACACTTACATTAAATAAAAAAAAGAAAAAAGAAGACAAAGATCGGACTACAACTTCGAATAATGATTTCACCCACGTGAGGTAATGTTGGAACCCGGATAAAGGACTTTATAGACCGCTTAATCTTTTTAATATATTTCGGCACACTTCTGTATACAATACGAGTTTTACAACGAGGATACATCGGAGAGTACAATAATGTTCTATGAATCGTCAGAGAAGGAACTAACTCTGGACAATTTTGGGTGGTGCTTATATTAGGTTGGTAGAAAAATAATTTCTACCAATTTTTTGTATTCTCGATTTTTGCAGTTTGATATTTGAATAATTTGTAAATGTGGTTATGTTATGTATCGTTCGAAAACGCTGACTCCGCTCTATATCTTGATAGTAAACATTTTGTATGTAGTGATTACTTAGGTTATTTAATTAGAGATGGAAAAGAAGCAAAACGAAATTATTTTTCCATCAACCTAATATTAGGTTGTCCCATAAGTTCTTTCCGCGTCACGCTATGTATGCCCTCGAGCCGGCTATGTTTGTAAACATGCAGGATTATCAATTCTCCGTTTATGGCATCGTACCATGGCATCATACCATAATATATATAATTATACCATATAGGCATTAATCAGCCTTAAACAACAAATATCGTCTATTGATTTGGCATAAAAATAAAAGGAAGAAGCTTTTGGGACACCCTAATATATTCTTATCTTTTGTAAGGGCGAAGAGGACGATTGGACCTTAGTGAAGGTAGAAATAAGATGTTTTGAACTCTGACCTTGGCCTGCGTTTACCGACTAGGTCCTTTCAGTGACTTAGAGTCAAAGGGTTGTCAGTCATCTAACAGTAACATCTGCAAATAAAAATCTCATTCACGTGTAACTAGTTAGACTTTGTATACACGCATAATTCCATTAGAGCCAGAATTTTTCGGTTAGAGTACCTCCTTGAAATTCGCCAACCACTGTGTGCATTTCTTCACAGATTACCCCAGGTCTACGATAATTAGACTCAAGTGACAGTCTCACGGTGCAGAAATAACCTGATATCCCATATGACTGACATCGTACAGCTCATTAATACCAGATACATAGAACACGTAGCAAGTGAATCTGAATCCGAACTTAGCCTGACGATGATACGTGCTGAATCTCACACGTGTCTCTAATTCCCAGTGCTCATTTGCAAAATCGTTCTACTGCCACGCTAAGATTCTCATCTCGCCTAAAACACGCATCCTCCTCGTTTAATTATTGATCCCGAACAACAGACCTACCTTCATGCACACCAGTCTCGGCTTCTGCATTTTGCTTTTACCATTAGAGCACATTTCCTCTCTCTTTCTCTCTCTTTTCCCCTTGCTTTCCAATGGACGACGCTGATCATCTGTAAACCCAGTTGTTCCTTTTACACCAGCAGCACTTTTACGTTTGTACCGTAAGACGCAGCGTCCCGCTGTTAAGGATCGTAAAGCGAATAGAGGTCAGATAGCTCGCAGGCTTGTTGCTTTTAAAATGCGAATTAGTCGAAAGGTAACACAGGAAACACGAGAGCGGAGAATTACTGGAGAGGCAACGAAAGAGAGAAAGTACACGATGTACACCACTCGGTTTGCTCGCGTGAGCTAGCGTGAGCCAGCGTTGCACGCGTAGGAGGGAAGGTGACCAAAGACAGACACGGTGAGGATAAAAACAGATAGGTTAGCCAGATACACACGGCTGGATGGCTTATTTGTATGCTCGTGTAAGGTGCTAATTTGCCAAGTACTCTGCATACGAATGCATGCGAGCGTTGTGTGTAGCGCGGTGTAATGTATCGCGAATCGTGCCGAGGAAAGGACGGAATCTGATAAAAAGCTGGAGGGAATAGGAGGAAACGTAAACGATAAGGAAAGGAGACCTGTAACCGCATATTTATCCCGTGTACGCGGCAACGTCGGTGTATCTTATGTGTACACCTTGAACAGTTTTTAAATTACTTCTTGGATGGGGGATCGTAATAATAACACGCAGGCATAGTTCGCGTAGCTCCGAGCGAGATATTGGGTGGTGTGTTTATATTTTCTGCGGGCTGGAGGTGAGTTAGTCGCTGACTGCGTTTATTCCCAGTGATGAAGTTGGCTGTATTGAGTCTAGGATAGTCTCAATTAGAATTCAAAAGTATGCGAAATATAAATGAAATTTATTTTCTTCGTTTGTGGCAAATTTAATTCTTCATTAAATAGCGGGATACTATCTTTACTCTCGAAGTTTTTGGTATTATTGGTATATTGCATGAAACAAATGTTCGGGAAGGAAATATGAAATATGTAATTACTAGATGCAGGACTTTTTCTTTTAAATTGATAAATTGATTAAATTGTGACTGTATTGAGTCTAGGGTAGTCTTAGGTAGAATTCAAAAGTATGCGAAATATAAATAAAATTTATTATATTCGTTTGTGGCAAATTTAATTGTTCATTAAATAGCGAGATACTATCTTTACTCTCGAAGTTTTTGGTATTATTGGTATATTGCATGAAACAAATGTTCGGGAAGGAAATATGAAATATGTAATTACTAGATGAAGGACTTTTTCTTTTTAAATGTGATATCTTTTTTGGTTTGAATGTAAAATGGAAGAAGTTGATCTCGATAGGTAGTAAAAAAATTGATAAATTGATTAAATTGTGACTGTATTGAGTCTAGGGTAGTCTTAGGTAGAATTCAAAAGTATGCGAAATATAAATAAAATTTATTATATTCGTTTGTGGCAAATTTAATTGTTCATTAAATAGCGAGATACTATCTTTACTCTCGAAGTTTTTGGTATTATTGGTATATTGCATGAAACAAATGTTCGGGAAGGAAATATGAAATATGTAATTACTAGATGAAGGACTTTTTCTTTTAAATTGATAAATTGATTAAATTGTGACTGTATTGAGTCTAGGGTAGTCTTAGGTAGAATTCAAAAGTATGCGAAATATAAATAAAATTTATTATATTCGTTTGTGGCAAATTTAATTGTTCATTAAATAGCGAGATACTATCTTTACTCTCGAAGTTTTTGGTATTATTGGTATATTGCATGAAACAAATGTTCGGGAAGGAAATATGAAATATGTAATTACTAGATGAAGGACTTTTTCTTTTTAAATGTGATATCTTTTTTGGTTTGAATGTAAAATGGAAGAAGTTGATCTCGATAGGTAGTAAAATGCAAATTTACCAACGTGAGAGTAATGTGATATAAGATTAGAGTTGTATAACCTTCGAAATCATGCAATCGTTTTATGTAATCATTTTTATGTAATGCATAATGTGGTAGAAGTTATTCCACTTGAATTTAATCAGCTTATTTAATTTATACTTCATCTATGCATATAATTATTTTACTTTTCACATGTACTGATGGAGCAGATACATTAAGGACACGGGATCAGATAAATATAAAGGCAATAACAATGATGTTTTTATTTGATATTTGGCAATATCTAACTAATAGTAACTAATAGTAATTAATCATGAAATATTCATTATAATAACGAATCCTTGTGTCATATGTAAAAATTTCTTTTATTATAATCAGATTTATTTTTATAAACATTTTGATAGTATGTACCGTTCATTGCTCCTTGTTTGTAATTTCACTGTCATTTACTATAGCGTTAAAATTATACAATGCGAAGTGTTAAAACTATTTAAATATCATTAGAATTTAAATTCTGTTGTTTCTCCTTGAACTTACTTTTGCAGAAATAATTATTGCAATTGTACTTTACAGTTTTACAAAAAGATTCGAATATTTCAGAAATACTGATTAAAATGCTATTATAAATGTTATAAACACTAGATGGAATATTATTAAATACCAGACTGCAATAAAAGGTATTAATAGAATAATATTAGATACTGGACGGAATATTTATTTAGTATTATATAATGTATTATAATATGTATTTATTTAGTATAACTAACTTAACTACTTCAGTATAACATATATATATTTATTTAGCATAACTAATATATTAAAATATTACAAATCCTAAACAAAGTGTTATTAAATATTATAATATTGAACACATTAGATAGAATACTTGACAGAATATTACTAAATGCTAATACAATGGTATTAAATACCATAATTCTATAAAAACTGTGATTAGAATACTATTAAACACGAAATAAAATACTGCTCTATGTTAGAATAATATACTATCAGATATTGAAATACTATATATTATACATATTAGACAGAGTTATATTACCTACTAAAATATTGTATCAGGATATTCAAACTACTAAATATTAAATTATTCATCTGTAATGTATATTAAATATCAAAGTAGTTATGTTCTATCACGATAAGGAAACGATCCCAGAATCTCGTCTAACGATACATTTTTAACTCTAAATTTACCATGACCTAGATGACCGGTTTCAAAACTGTCATTCAAAATTCCGCATTCAACGTTATCGTCTTAGCCACTCGTCTTCGTGATTTTTCTTTCAATATACGCGTAATCAATCTTTCAGTGTCTGCCGTTATTCCATTTTTCAAGACTCTGCTGCTTTTTCCTTTTCATCTGACCGTGCTAGCTTAGCGCTAATGCGTGAAATATATACGTACATACCGTAAAACAGGTGTTCGGTTACAGCGGCAGAATCGTAATCGAAGCAAAAAATAACCAAAGCACGGCCCATCTGTTCCGTAATTCGTCGCGGTGAACGACAAGTAGGTAATTAACGGCGTGGAATCGACACTGGTCGGACCAACTTATCCCGATCCGACGCGTTCGATACGTAATTAGTTCTGGCGTGGCGATCGATCGTCCGTCCGGAGGACGTGGAACGTAGCACAGCGAGCCACGCGAACGAAGAAACGGACGAAGAATCGAGCAGAGAGGGAAGAAAAATTTCTGTAATCTAGAATAACCGTCGCCGAAGGTAGAGACGTAGGTTTATTTCCTGAACGCACGGTGTCCGCCAAGCATCTCGCTGGCCGGCGTAATAAACTGTCCAAGGATAGAACGGGAGCGGATAGCAGCATCCGTATCGCGATGCATCTGTCGTTGACGCTATCGTTCCGTTTTCTCCCCGTTCTCTTCCGTTCGCTGCTCCGCCAATCGCTCTCTCCCGCATTCTCCTGCTCGCCTCTAACCCCATCACGTTTCTTCCTTTCGTACCGTTATGAACTATGATACGTCCGTAGTAAATCCTTCGACGTCGAACCCTCGGACGTACCGGCTATCGATCGTCCTCGAAATCTCGCTGATTGCCACTCGCCGCGGCGCGGCGCTGCGGTCGGCGCTGCGGCGCTGCGGTGCACTCGGCCGTACCAACGAAACGAATCGGGATACTTTCTGCCATAACCTCTCGCGGTTCGTTCGCACGCTCGTCGTAATTATGGCGCGTTGTTAATGGACGAATCGAAACGACTCCATTCGGATTAACGCTCGATTACTCTAACACTGTTATGATATCTTGCAAGTTCTCTTTTCTTTTAGAATTTTTATCTATTTATTTTGGGGACGTGGAGGGGGAAGGTTTTTTCCGTGACTGGTTTCTCGCAGTTAAATGTCCCGATTATTATCCGCGTTTCGACTAGACTTAACGCTCGTGTGATAGAGGGTGGTAATGGTAGGTTACTGCAGAAATCGAGTTGCTCCAGACAATGTATTCTATGTAATGACAGGGTTGCATCGTGTTATTAAGTATTTACTTACTTTAGCGTTTTTAATGTCGTGAGAAAATAGACATGAAAATCCTGCTCCGTTTCGCTGGTTTTTATATGACTTGCGAGATTGGTGGCATTTTATAAAGCTATCGAAGGGAATAGGCGGACGCGATAATCGCGGTTAACGTAATGCGTTAATTTAGACGTGCGTGCGTGAAAGTGACTGCGCCTGACTTCGGTTATTTCTTTCGCGCCGAGTCGTTAGGGAATGGTACGTTCGGGTTATACGGTATAAAGTACCTGGCATTCTTTTTATACTTTAATTCCCAATTTTTATCCGTTTATCCATAAGAATTTGCTGTTAGTTCAAGTACGAGACGCATAAATCTTGGATTAAATTAATCTTACATGAATATTAAAATTATACAAATAAAGTTTTACAAATTTTATTTTATTCTACTGGAAAATTTATTTCGGTGATTTGTCCAACATTTTTTATATATTACCGTGAAATTGAATGTTACTTTTATTTTTATAGTCTTTCGAATTAACGAATTCTCTCTTATTTATGTAAAAAAATTATCTCATCACGATATTAGTCGAAAATGTCAATATAATTTATATTCATATTATAATAAATTTTTTATATTATAAAACCGTATAAATAAATTTTGTATATTATAAAATTGTATAAATAAATATAAATCAATAACTCCTAATTAACAAATTATAAAAATTAAATAAAGTAAACAAAATTATTAAATATTAATAAATTTTCCTAATATATTAATTATTATCAAGATAGTAATTTTCATTTTTTTAAATTATTACAAAATGAAAATTACTACCTTGATATTTAATAAAATTTATTAATACTTAATAATTGTAATAAAATTTTATTTTATTATCATTATTAATATATAATAAATTTTTTATTGTTTAAATTAAATTATTATTTAATTGTGTATTATCTATTATACAAATTAGACTTAAATTCTTAAGTCTAATCTAAACCAGTGGTGTAGCACGAAATGTTACGTGTCTTCGATCGTAATTCTTGGTTTAATATTTTGCACATACTATCGTAGATTCGAATTTTATTGTGTCTTATTGAATTTTTAATTTTTCGGAATTGTTTAAATTAATTATGGTTGAGGAACGCTGCTACTTTCAGTACACTAAAGTAGCAAATCTAGAAAATTTAACAAAAGCTTCATTATGTGACACGAAGTATTACGTGTTTTTAATCAAAATTCGTCGTCTAGTATTTTTGACATATGACGAATTCGAATTTCTATAAGTAAAACAGCAGATTTCAGAGGTCCAATAAAAATTTGACGATGTAAATAATTCACATTGAATTTCATCATACTGTATTTCATTGTACTTTTAACTTTTAAAAATCACAAGTTTGTAACAAGAAATCGTGGATATGAACTTTACAATCTATTTTCAGCATATCATCGTCAACTAGAAATTTACGTAATTTGTTATAATTCAATTACAATCTCGAATATGTAATAAAAAAGTAATGACATAATTTAAAGTATTACGCGCCCTTGATCGGAGTTCTACGTCCATTACTTGACTCGAATTCGAATTTCGCTTAATTTCACGATCATCGATCTAACGAGAAATCAATATCGCGGCACGAAGCGTGACACGATGCCATTGGAAATTCATCGAGCACCGGTTTTTGCGTCGCTATGACAGATTCGAGTACTGCGAGAAGAATTAAGCTTGGAACTTGATTTTGTTACACGATTTTAATTAGCAACGATGGAAGACGACATGCGGCAACCAGCAATTAACCAGCCTCGGATCTCGGCGGTCTCGTGTTTAATAAATCGACCGACTAACATCATAATTGCCGTCGCTTCCCTCCCCATCGACATCAGCATGCGTGTAATTCCAGCCGTTCGATTAAAACGTTCTCCAGCCGCGTCTTTTTACGCGAGCCGGGCCAACCCCTCTCGGATCTTCTCTCGCCGGCTAATGGTTACGCGTTTGCAAAAATATGATAGTACGATCATCCTAGTCCTTTTCTCTCCGCTGAATCACGACCGAGGAACAAGGCGGGGCGAGCCAGCGGAGATTCTAGAGTACGCCCACTGATATACAACCGACGATTTGTTCGACTCTCCGAAGAACGTACGAACGAAATTGCATCCTGATAAGCTTCTCGCATCGGGCGTTGGAAAGAAGGCAATTGATGGTCGTACTGGCCACCTATACGAGGAATGTCAACAATCCGCTGCGGTGAATCGATGCCGCGCCCAGCTGTATAATTCAACTCTCTGCCCGTGCTACAATACTTCGTGTCATTACTCTAAACGCAAGCGCTCGCGTTCTTTCATCAGTCGGTGCGAATTATGCGTACCTGCTTTCCAATAACGTTTCTTGGCTTTTAGGAAGCTCGAGAACCAATTCTTCGTCGATTGCTCCATTTCGCCATTCCGACGGATTTTCACACGTTTTTGTCTCCTTTACGTGGATCAACTGTTAAAATTACAAAATGATGTCTTGGTGATTGTATATAGAAATATTTGGTGAATGTTTGGTGAACTGTTCTTGAACAAGCTTTTTTGGTTTTTAAGCAGTCTGAGATTTGCAGTAGAATTTTATATAGGTCACTCGGTTTTGTGATTTTCAGAAGGGTTCTGGAAATTTTTCTGAGTAACCTGCGTGATGGCTTTGTGGTTGTATCTAGGAGTATTTGCAAAAGTGAGAAGCATTTAGCCGGAAGAGAATTGAGATATTTTAATGTACTTTCTTCCTCTTATGATGATATTTACTGTTTTGTAATTTTGATCTTTTAGAGTACGTTGAGCACTTGTTAATTTCGATATGTTACGTATTCTTAATATTAATATTGATTTTCTAACATATTATATTAGTAATTAAAGTAAACGTGTTATTAAATATAACAATTAAAATAAATCTATGTATTATATACATATATACAATAATAATTAATCTGGCATGATGAAAATAGGTAGATAATTACGTTTCTCCCTAAATTATAGTCACGTTAATTTTATGAAAAGTAGCTGTGCCCTCTTCAGTTGCAGTGAAAATAAGTAGTCAGTTTGACTGATTTGATACTTTTAATTTTAAAAATGTTACATATTATACTAACAATGATTGCATATATAATTGCAATGAAGATAAGCGTACAGTAAAAATACGTTACATAATCGTTCTCTATGAACACTATTGCAACTTCAGTAGCAAAAATCATTATACCACACTTTTGCACCCAACTTGTAATCGCAAGTGTTCAAAGAAACAAGACGTTCTGTATAAAATTAAAATAAAATTAAATCATTAACACATAAATATTCAATTACCCTTCTATTGTATTATTTAAATACCCTTCACAGTACATAGATCAACTGTCGACTTCAGTTAAGATGCTTTTCAACAACACTATACGTGCCAGTGATTATGCAAGTGTCTAATAATCCATATACGTTTCATTTCGCAATATTAACCCTTACACTCCTTTGTCGAGTGTGACTCGACATTAGTTTTCATGACAGGAACTTCTGTGTCGAGTTATACTCGACGTTCTTTGATTCTTTATTTACTGAAGAAGAAAACAGAAAATAAGTAACTATTTGAATTACTTAGCTTCAAAATGTAAATCACGACAATGTTTAAGAGCTATATTTAATATAATCAGTAAACAAAACTCTTTAATCCTTTAGAGGCGCCGCTCAGTCGCCATTTAATCACATTCTAAAAGACGATGTTAATTAATATATCAAATCTAAAATTGCTCAACGATGCGTGGAATGTCGAGATAAAATAATCCCAATAATTCCAATAATTCCAATAATTTGCACACGATTTTTTATTTATCATTTTAAAAATATCCTAGACTTTATGGCAGAAAGTCTTCGAATTACTATTTCTCGTGAACTAAAGAACCGCCGAGTGCAAAGGGTTAAAATTCGTATTAAAAGGTATTATTGCACAGATGCAGATATAGTTAAGCATCAAAGTATAGTATATATAGTATAGTTAAGCGTAAAATAAGCAGCAGTCGAAGAACTGATCCTGTGAAGTAAATTTCAAACGAAATACTTAAAATAGCAGGGAGTTATTGGCAATAAAATTGAAAAATAATTCGGAATGCAGAGGGTTAAAAATTCCACATTTCGAATACTCCATAAATTAAATAAATATTAGGTCTACCGGAAAGTTCTGTCCGTTAATGTCACCTGAAGTTTTGTCGAATTCACTATACTTTCCAGACTTAATACCTAATTCGATTACCATCAGTTTCTTTCCCTCCAAAATTTTTTGAAGGGAAGAAGTTTGAAAAATGAAGCAGGTATGAAGCAAACACTGCTTGAATTCTTCGCCTCTAAAAGTGAGACCTTTCAAGAAAATGGAATTCACAGATTTCCATCATCCTAGGAAGTGATCATAAGTAACGATGAAAATGATATTGTTAGATAAATATAAATAAATTTGTTGAAAATGTATTATTTTCTTTTACTTCAAAAACGGACAGAACTTTCCGGTAGACCTAATAAATTCCGAGGAAGCTGCAAATTCAACCTAACCGTCCAATTCTTTGCTTCATCTGCAGAAACAGTTTTATCCTGCTATAATGCAAATGAATGCAACGGAAAATGGGTTGGAAACTCGTCTTGTTTAAAACTTTTACGTCCACCACTTCCGTAATTAACGATACATATATCATCATAAGAATTAACTACATAATTGCTCGGGAGGAAAAGCACGCTAATTCGAGAAGCCGTGGAAAGTAGCGTAACACGGTACTCTTGATCTATTGCCGCATGCTACTGTCTCTGATAATTCATAGGAACCGTTAGAAGCGTTATGAGCGGTATCACCGGTACGAACACGCAGCAAAATGGCATTCATCGTGTATCGTGTACTGGTTGGCGAAATATTAAAAGGGTCGTTACTTACCGCATGACGTCAGCCAGCCAACAAATTTGGAATTTCTTGTCCCTTCGGCGAACGACGCGTCGCGTCTCGGCAACGAACACCGTCTCATCGCAATGGCGAACCGCAACCGAGATAAATTACGAGCCAAGGTATCGCGCGACCGATGAACACGCGGCAACATTAATTCCCAACTAAAGCGCGAGGCTTTAACTCACCTGAGTGTCCGGGCAAGTGGGAATTTCGGATCTAAATTTTGCGCAAGTCATAAACTCCGATCCGAGCTACGAAATACGGCATCCAGTAACGGTAATCGAGCAATTACTGTTGCCCTTTGAACTGCTGCCTGTTACGCCTGTCTAGCGGAATCACTGGCCTTTTCTTTTTCCATCGATTACCTTTACACTGCCACGGATTCTACGCTGCTCCTTTAACATCTCCACCCAAATGCCTGTCGTGTTCGCACGATGTAGAGTATCCGATATTTTTCCAAATCGTTCAGAAAGTTATTAGATGTTCCAACTTCTGTCTGTGTAAAGTGCAAACGCGCGAATTGGATATGTTTATAACATGATTTTTATTTTAAGGCTTACACTTTTAACAGACCTAACGGTTTATTTTATATTTTATACCGCGACTCCAATTCCGGAGGTTAGATGTGCCTCACCGCCGTTCTAGCGGATTAAGTTTATAAAGGTAAAGCAAAGTTTAGGAATTTTACAAGTACCAGACTCGATAGATGGGACCCACGTGTGACAGACCCAACAAGCGACGGACGGACACCACTTATAAATCACGTCATTGACCATCAAAAATCGGCTCCTTGACAGTTTCCTACTCCTTAGCCAGAGGTCCTTCCGTCACACCCTCTGTCCAATTAAAACTCCTTACTTTTCCACCACCAACGTTTATTTTGCCCAATCAGAACTGAACTGGAGAAAACACCGGACAGGACACGACGAGACACGACATAGATCAAATTCGAGAAATCAGTTCGTCTTCGACACCGATCCTTGAAACATCTTACTTACGCATATAAACGCGTGTTCGAAACGGTACTCCGTGCAACGTCTCCATTATAACTATTCTATACTTTTCTATAAATAAACACTCTCTTTTGACAACACACTCTGGATCCTTAATATTACAACTAGTCACGCAATATTAATTTGGCACGTGATATGCGTTCTAGGACGTCGAAGGGATTCGATACCAAAGTTTCTGTGATATCGAAAATCAGAGGTGTATGAGAATAACATGCAAATAAAATTGTAACGAATTTTGTGAAATTTCGAGATTTTTTCGTTATGGAGATCTATGTGGATGTTTAAATATTTTCAGTTTATTTCATTCTCGTTGTCGTTGAGCTTGCTGTTTGATGTTGAGAGATACGAATGTTTTATTTGAATTTCGGAAATTATTGATATATTTATTCGTATATTTATTTAGTTGTATATGTAACTTTTACGTATTTCATTTTTATTGCGTTCAAGTCAGCTATTACTTTGATTTATTTATGTAACGTTTTATTTTATTTCTGTTATTTTGTAAATTCTTTTTCTTTTTAGATTTATTATATAATGAAATGATATGAAAAAGGAAGAATATCAGTTAATGCTTAATTTTTATCGAGTTTAAGTTAGCTGCTGAAATTTAAAGGAGTATTTATAATTATTTCCTAAATATGTGAATGTATTTATATTATTTTTTTATTTTTGCTATTTTATCTTTTTTCCCCTATTCATATGAAAGTATCGTAATAAATTATAAGTAAATCCATGAAATAATATATTTTAACCCTTTGCACTCGAGAGGTGACTCTCGGGCGCTATTTAAATTCTAAAGATCGATATTGATTAATATATCAAATTTAAAGTTACCCAATGATCAGTGAAATATCAAAGTAAAATAATTTTACGTCTTAATTTGCATACGATTTCTTCTTCGCCGTTTTAAAAATATCGTCGATTTTATGGCAGAAATTCTTCGAATTACTATTTTTCTGTAACGAAAAAATCGCCGAGTGCAAAGGGTTAATAATAATATATGCAATGATATATTAATAATAATATATACAATGATAGTTTAATTTTTTCTTCTTCGATAAAGTAATTCTTTAATCGAGATCGTTGATAATTAAAAAATAAAAAGCGCTGGAAAAATGTATCAGCTATATAATACTTTAATGCATCATAACAAGAAGACACGGGGCACTACAATATCAAAGCGCCTCTCATGGGTAAAGTTAACATCCCAGACGGCTGTGGGTCGTACGAGTATAATCGATGGTGCATGAAGGATCCACGAGAAACCCTTGTTGAAACAGCGCGTATCCAACGTACACGTGCATCACATATCCGGTACACGCATTGCTAAGTGGAATGTGACCACGCTTTGAGACTTATTGTCAGGCTTGTAATTCAATAAACACGTGCTGCCTTTTCGAGTATCCTGTTTCAAACTTTCCGAATTAACGTAAATAAGCAAACGTTGCTGTTGAAATTTAATTTAACCAATTTTTATTTTATGAAATTATTTAATTTTGCAATCCGTACCATTATATAATAAAATATGTTATATCCCGAAACCCGAATTGACGAGAATGATTGAAAATTTCTTATCGTCGAAATTTAATTAATGGAAATATATTTTATTCTGTGACTAATTTTCAAGGTATTTGTTATGGTATATGATAACTCCTAAATTTGAAGTTGATAGAATTATAGAATAAAATTGTAACAATTGTAACATGAAATTTCTTTTGAATGAAATATATAAGTTGAGACTGTCCTGATTTAAAATTTAATAATATACAAAAATTAATGATATATATGTATCACAAAGTTTTAAATTACGAATTATATTTATGATGTTATTTTTCTAAATATCAACGTACCGAATCGTATATAAAAAGGAATAATCAAAAAGTTTCGGAAATTATTTTATTTTTGTGTAATTCTGTAAAATCGTTGAAAATTTTTAAATTGTAGCACTCAATATACATGTCAGAAAAGTATATAACATTTATCGAACCAGTAAAACCACATATGTTTTACATAATAAATCATCGACAAATATTAAATTTTTAAAGCTTTTCAAAATTTATATAAATTTATGTAAACTCAACTCATAGAAAAATGCAATAGTACTCGAGTTTTATAATATAAATATAAAATATAAAAATATAAAAAATAAATTATGTTTACACTACTTAATTGTGAAATTTATTATTCTGTAATTACTTTTTAATTATCCAGATAATTTCAAAAAATGGTGAAAAATGATTAAAATGCATTTATTAATTTTCAAAAGTAAATTTAAATCCTCGAATTATATTCGATTATACTTTTCCTCTATAAGTATTTTTACTGTTCTGTTACGTTAAAAGATAATAGAACATGTTGAATCTAATGTTTTGTTTGTATCCGTAACGTATTAGTATCAGGAAAGGTATAATCTTGTTATTCCAGGCCAGCTACTGTTCCTTATAACCGTCTAATTAATGGTGATGCATTCTAATTCCGGGCTTTACTTTTCGGACATGGAGGGCTATGCCAATTACGACCACTGGAATTAACTTCCTCTCGCGCAATCCACTTCCGCCGAGACAATTACACACAAGAGCTTAATAGTCAGCTGGTTTCTTAGTAATGTTACTTTGGAACTGATTGCGACATGTAACTCATTTATTGTCATAATTCGTTGTAAGCACTTAACATATTTTTATTACAAAATTGTTTCCATTCTGAAATGTTTACGAATTATTTTCTTAAAAATTGTTAAATTGCGACAAAATTCCTTATATGTTTGGTTTCATAGCTAATTATTTTCAGTCTCGTATTAATATATCCTATTAAATATTCAAACAAATTTATGTTAATTATATTTTTATCGCACGAAGAATATTTTTATTTGTATAAATTATTTTCTTAAAAATTGTTAAATTACGACGAAATTGTTTACACGTATAATTTATTTATAATGCAGTAATAACATATTAATTTTTTAAATAAATAAATTTTTTCTCGGAATTTATTGATATAATAAAATCAATTAATAACTCATTTTCAGTGTGATAGTAATACAATTATTTTTTAAAATACATTCATGTAGCACGTATTATTTATATTCCAGCATAACTTTTTACTCGAAATCTTCTTTATTCCTTCATTAATTACACCTTGTAATTAAATTAAGTACTTTCATGGTAATTGAAAATAGTAATTCTATTCCTTCTTCATTTTGTTAGTTTCATGAAATACAAAATTTTCAATGGAGCATTATCTTCCTGTAACAAATTGCAGGCCCCTACTTTTCAATTATATTTCCAATAGTACTAATGACATTATTTCATTACTAAAATAGGAGTTTCATATTCTATATTTCATCCTTCATAATCTCGTATTTCATATTTAAGTTGTTGTCAGCTGTGCATTTATTATTAAAGTGATATGAAATCGAAAGAGAAGTATATCGTGGAATATTATCGTTTTATAACATGCAGAAAAATTTAAAGCTGTTATGTATATAATCTTTTAATCTCTCGCCTGTAAATTTTGAAACGATTAAACATTTGCACAAAAAAGTTACGTATACAGAATTACGGATTTAAAATACATTTCAAATATGTGCAAATTTATTTACCATTAAAAATACCAACTGAAAAGTTACGAACTGTGAAATTGCATTTGTTCGGAAGGAATGACGATTTTGTTAAAAACGGTATAATATATTATTGAACGACTCCCCTAGTCGTGGGACTCAATAACCATTATCGACTCTATGCGAGTCGATAACGACGACCCCCCGGGTCGTGGGACTCGATTTCAAATCATGCTTCCATACCTCACGATACCGAGTCATCGTTGACGATTATAGCACGCTGTCTGCTATAATTAATTTCGGTATTATCAGTGCTAACGATAATTATCATATTAACTTGCTATCTTGATTTTAATGAATAATTAGTAGAATAATTTGCCTTCTTTCTAATATTTTCTGCGATATCGTTGATACAACAGGAAATGAAAGAGAAAAAATGACTAATTTATTAGCTCATAAATATTCGATGAATTACTGAAGATAACTCCAAAACTTCCTATGCAAAGCAGAAACTTATAGTGACATATCCTGATATGTGCACGAATATTAAATAAAGTAAAAATCCAAATTCCAATTATTCGAATGATTGATTATGCAAATTAAGGATCAGTCTATATATGTATGTAATTAAATTGAAAAATTATAAGTAGGTACGAAGTAGAAAATTTGATTCGATTCCTAGATTACTATAGTGACGATTCACTAATGAGTAAACGCAGATGAAGATAATTTATTATATATAAATTAGATAAAATTGTGAGTAATAATAGTATTAGTTCATCAGTGCTTAATACAGCACAAATGATGACACAAATGAAGATGTAACGACTGTGTACTAGTCAATGTACATAAAATGTAATGAAATTTATTTATTAAATATTTATTACTCTACTCTTTGCAATGTTTTTGCTTCAATTTTTCAAATTCTATTAATTAATAACAAAATAATTTTTAGACTTGCTGTATAATATATTAAACTGAATCCATTGTATAATTTACTGAAAAAGGCTGGAAATGCCAGGACTTGCGAGCCACGAAAATGAACCTTTGTAATCAAAGCTGAGATGTGATTATGAGCACGTAGTGTTTCCTGACATATTTAGTTTAAAATAGAAAACTGGTCATGTAACATACATGCCAGATCAGATATGAAATGCTAAAAACTGTATTAATTATTCCGATAACATTTTTCTCCTTATTTATTAATATTGGTATTTATATAAACATCATTTTAAGGAGAAAGTGGCATTTTTAAACATATTTTATTTTCACTTTTCATTTACACACTTACTAATAAGTATAGACTTACCAGTAAAAATTAAAAAGCGAAGAAATCATTTGAGAATTTTTATAAATTATTTGTTTTCCGAGATGCATAGATAAAAATTAAGAATAAAATGAAAAGATAGCATTATATATATATATATAATATACCGTGTTGTATGAGACCCAGAGCCAGTACAAAAAGGGGGGTTTCGTTTCGAAAATTCACTAAAGCCAAATTTTTTTTTAATTCTACATAAACAACTTAATTTTTATTAAAAATATAAACGTATGTACAACACAAAACAAAAAAGAACAAAAATATTATTTTAATTTAATAAATTTCTTCGTCGTCACTACTTATGTAGAAGTACAGTGTTATACAAAGGTTTTTGCAATTTTCACGGTTTTTGAAACCGTGTTGTAGGAGGGTTCCCTCAATTTATGAATCGTGTTATAATGAAACCGTGTTATAGGAGGGCTACCTGTACTCGGTTTCTTAACTTTTGCTATTAAATCTATATTCATCCATATTTGAAAATTGTTTAATTTTTATAATTTATGGCATAATGGAAAATATGATTTTGCTCAAACGAGTTTATCCCCTAATCGTCTTTCCTCTGTTATAAGTTCATTGAAAATATTCATCGCTTATATAGAATCAAGCATTACAATTAAACAAGGAATTCGATTTCTGAAATAAAATTCTCTCTGTGTGTTAACATTTTTAGTATTATCTACTGTTCCCTGTCCCGTCGTTCGATATTTACTGTCCTCTACTTGGAGGCATGGCTAAAATGGAGCTAGTGCTTTTCAAAGTATCGCGGATATTTCGCTTAGCAAAACCGGTACACGTAATAAATTCGATACTACGTTGATCTATTATCTGGAGCCAAAGCGTAACATGTATATAGATGTTGTATACATAAAAATGTAACGAAGTAAAGCGGAAGTTTGCTTTTTCACAGAACCGTGTACAATTATCCGCGTGATCTGAATAACCGAACGGTACCGCCTACAAATAGCAAAGATCAACGAGAAATTTATACAGGTTAAGCGTCCCTCTGTTCGCGTTTATCTGTGTTGGAAATTGCGTTATGAGGATAATTTATCTTTGGTTAGTATGCATCGAGAAGTCACTTTTCGCGTGTTCCGCTTTATTTACGAGCTACATCTGCACCGGATAATTTGGAATTACTAGTCCCAGGATGCGTTCGATATTTGACAGTTTCAATTTGTTGTCCTGCTCGAGACGAATAGTTTATATATATATTTTTCCATCGATTATTTGCTTGAGCGTATATTATGCACCGATTGTAAATTAAAATAAATGAATAATAAGGAGATAAATTTGTTATACGTCTTGATTTACGAGTATGTAGTATGAAATGATTGCTATATCGATTGAATTTTAAAACCTTTTCTTTAGATAGTCTATTTTCCTATTTGTTAAATTAGTATTGCGATTTAATTATCTTGTTAATCATTCGGTTAAGTGTATATTATATAATAATCTTCATTTAATATAACTGTATAATATCGAGATATGTTTGTTATATGTTTTTATTTATGAAAATTATATCCTGAAGTACATAATTGCCATGAAAGTTGAATTCGACAAAATTTTTTAATTTAATTAATTTCTCAATAGTGAAACAAAGTTACACATTTTTATGAGAATTATGTCACGATGGTGAATGGAATTTAAACAAATTTTGATTCAAATCGGATAATTTTATGTTTACATTTATTAATTAAATGTGGAATTGAGATTCATTTATTTAAAATATTTTTTTACGTTAATTACTCGTTTAAGTGTATTTTATATATTAATTGTGAATCGATTTATTTGAATTATGTCATATTTATATTTCATTTGAAATGTTTAAAATAATTTTATTACATATTTTTGTTTAGGCGAATTATATTTTATTTATATAATTTGTTTAAGAAAATTACAAACGAAGATATTGTTATGCCAATTGAATTCAATAATTTTCTTTTATGTTTGTAGTTAGTAATTAATGGTATGCCAATTTAATTACTGCTTGCAGAAAGGTTTTTCATAACTCTGAATGCTTACTGAGGATAAATTCGTTTTCAAGTTGGGTATGTCAGATATGAATTGAAGCAAATTGATTGCAGTTGACCACAGCATTAATTTTCATCGAATTATTAGTGTCCATTATTAGTATTTGGATCAAAATCTCACGCATGAAATATCAAAATTCATGTTTAAACATGCAGTATATTAATTATAATAATTATTGCTATTGATATACATAATGTACATAAAAAGTCAAAATGTTTAAACAAATATGCAATGCATTAATTACGCTGATTATTATAATTAATACGCGATAATGATAATATATAATAATGAATGTGTACAATTAGTATATCTAATACATTATATATCAATTCAAATTAATCACAATACATAAACGGAAATGAAGTTAAAATATATTGTCATTTTAATTACCTCAATTTTTCACTTTCTTATAATACAAGTTACAATTTAAAATTTAGAATATATATATACACACACAGAATGAAATAATAAATGTGATTACCAAAGTATTTCTATTATTTTTAGATTTTTAACAAAAATTTTATCAATAAAGATTGTATAATTCGAAGGTTGAAATTTACCATAATATGTGAGCAACAATTTTTTGTAGTTGGAGGACTCTCGAAGATTTAGATTCAGTATTATTTTTTAAATATCACGCCGTACTTTTCAAGGTTGAATGAAATAGCAGGTATTCAGACGATTGCAGAGACCTGTAATGCAGGGATACAACGTGATTATTTCTAACAGTAAACCGAGTCTCAAGGACTAATTTGCATTTCGTACACACGGTTACCTGTGAAGCGTGTCTATCACTGAAAGTTTATGCCGTACCATATAATTCGTCATACCACACGGATGCTACAATAAAGCCAGCTTCCGTTGTCTGTGATAAGTCGCAATTACATTTCCATATCGCGTAAGTTATGAGCAGCAGGCTATACACGTGTGCAAATGCGTCTCAATACGCGATAAAAGAGAACAAGTCCATTAGTTACGTTTGCAGACTTCTGGTTCAGCAAGATTGATTCACCTTAAGAGTTATGTGCGTCCAGGAAAATAGACTGATTGTGAAACCTGCTATTGATATGTACGGTAGTAACTGTTACCGAATGCGTGACCAAAGATCTACATATATTACTTACTTGATTGACATCGTAATCTTAAACTCGCTTTTACAATTTTATGTAATATGCGGTAATATACGAAACCGGTATATATATATATATATGATGATGAATTTGATTAGAAAATTCAATTATATTGACATTTACGACTAATATCGTGGTGAGCTAATTTTTTTACATAAATAAGAGAGGAAAATCCTATTGAATTGTTATAGCCATTACAGTTCAATAGAATTTGACTAGAAAATTTAATTGCATTGGCATTTTCGACTAATATCGTGGTGAGCTAATTTTTTACATAAATAAGAGAGATTATATATATATATAAATAAATAAATAAATAATTGTAGAGAAATAAATCAAATCCCACTATACGATTTATATATATACAAAATTATTTATTTATTTTTCTACAATTACAATTTGGGAGGGTACAGTGATTCTTTTATGCAATAATACATCAATAAAGACTCACAAGGAGAGTGCAAGTCCTTTTGGTGATTGATTTAGTTGAAACTTTGTAGGTTTGTAAATTTAGTCATCCAGTTCAAGAAAATGTAGCATTATAAAGGCAAGTACTCAATAGTTTTTTAGATATTTAAGCTTAAAACTTTGTTATTTTTAACTAGAGGTTTTTAGATTTATCGAATAGTTATCGATAGTTATCAAGTGGCATTGTGGCCTAATGACAACATCCGAAAATTGCCACCATTGGGCCACAATGGCACTTGATAAATATTCGAAATAAATCTGTAATTAAGGCAATAATAAAACTGTAATCATAAATATCTCGAAAACTATCGAGTAGTTGCACTTATAATAATATATTTTCTTGAACGGAATGACTAAATCTACAAACCTGCAAAGTTTCAATTAAATCTATGATCCGAAGGACTTGCACTCTCCTTGTCAGTCGACGTTTGTTTAAGAAAGTATTGAGGTTATGTCAGTAAAAGTGAAAAGTATATCTTTTCATTATATCTATTATGAACATATATCATTGATAAGTCAAAAAGATATTCGAATGCACATTATATTAATGAAAGGTGTCAATTAATCGAAGAATATGAAGTTTTCAAATGATATTAATCCGCCTTTTATTACTGTGATACCTCTGAAACGATTTTCTATGAAGCACACTAGCGCCACCGTGGCTCATATGTAAAATAAATGCATTGTAAATATCATACATATTATCGCAGTGTTTAAAATTAAATTTTCTCAAAAAATAAATAAACAAAGAGATACAAATATTTCAAGTTTAAATGTAAGTGTAACTTGGAAGGGAAGAATTATAATTAAAACAATTATGTTCGTTGTTTCATAATTTTTTACTTTTGAAATGACACCTGCTAGTGTTTCATACAAGAACAATTTACAGATTTAAATTTTTCATAAGCTATTCTCCATTCTTGTGTCCTGATACGTCGTATCATTCGTTTTTCATGGTCTTTAAATGAAATTATATTAAATCTTAAATTATATTCACCTGGCAGAAGAAACGACAGTAGAAAAAGAAAAAGAAAATCGAGAAATTCCAATAATTGTTAAATCTTCGTGGAACTTCATTTTAACAATGTATTTATCACGTAGGTACAGATTTCAGCACATTCGTCGCCACGACAGTCAGCCTAACTGACACGCAACATTTCATTTACGCCTTGTCTGTCATTCATGACTACCACAACGATAAATGCATTAGGTTGCATAATATATAATTACTCGCAGTTACAATCTTATAATTGCATTCTACAACGACAGCAGAGCGTAAAATACACGACATGTTACATTTCCTACATTCCATACTATAAATTCAATTATCTACTTTATTGCCCACTTCGATACAAAATGAAATTGGCGAATGGTGAAAGGAAGGTTAGCAGGAATTCGTTAACCGTGTTAATAAATTAGATAATGGATAACGGAGCACGCTTGAAACATACTGATCTTCGTGCAGTTCGGAATTCTGTGTAATGAAAAACCCGATAGAACGTTACGAAATAATAGCAATGTTTAACGACGGTGTCAATAGCGGGAGGCGTAGCTGCGAGAAGTGAAAAGTTACTTGACCGTAGCTCGATAGTCCGTAACTGCGAAACGGATTAGGCTGGATGGCGTGACTGGTCGAGTGGTGGGGATACGGGTTCGCGCAGTCGCAGAGAAGTTTCTATGACGAGGCAGCACAGTTATCAATTGCAGTCTAGAGGTCGCTGCATTATGAACCGATCACGTAGACAGTTGCGCGTGAACAACTCTGCCATTAATGTTCTGCCTCGTCACTCATTCGCTTCCTCTTTCCTTCTCGATGTTTCTCCTTCTTCGAACGGTTCATCGTAGCTTTCCCAGCGTTTCGCGCCTGATCTACGAAGGGACAATGGCTTGGACTTCTTTAAAACAGTGCCAATCCAGTCGAGGGCTTTTCAGCGTTCTTGGAACTAATTACGAGAAAGCTTAGCTCATCATCCGCTCACGGAACCGACCGCTGTCGTCTCTTTCGCATAAAACGGTGTCGGCTCGCTACACCGAGCACCGGATCGATAAAAAGCCAGCTTAAATGGTCAACAACCGTGGAAGCTTTGTGTTGACTTTCCGGCTTCGCCATTACTTACTGAGAAATTAGAAATGTTCTCCCTTCTAGCTTCTCGCTTTAGGAGTCTGCAAAACATGCTCGCCGTATTATTTTTTTCTGCATAAAAGAAATCTTTCTTTGACGATTTTAACATTGAAATGATGAATCGTATATTTAAATAGACTTAATGTGAAGTTGCCTATATTGATATCGTGAAATTTTTTATTTTTTTTTTGGCTATGTGGGTCTTATGAAAATTTAAGATAGGAGTAATTAAATCAAATAATAATAAAACTAAGAGACACGAGTAATTAGATCAGCCAATGATATTGTTATAATTGTATTATTATAAGAATTATTTGATAAAGTACATTGTCTTTATAGGTATATAGACATACTCATATAGAAGTTGGAGTATTTTTTATTTAACTGTTTCGGTTCGAAATAAATTTTCGAAGAATGAAAAACAAAATTTTTATAGAAATATTTATAAAAAGCCTTAGTACTAAATTATTTATGTCAATATGGTAAGATTTTTCTTTTCATCCATATGGATCTGTTGAAGACTGTAGACGCACAATAATTAAATCACACAATAGTATTGTCATATGTGGATTTATGTATACTAATATCGTTTCATTTATCCCACTTTAACAACTTTATGTCCTACTCTTGGAAGGTTCATAAGAGCTTTCAACAATTTTGACTTATAATTTAGAAAAAAGATAAATTTGTTATGTCTGTACAATTTTTCCAAAACCAAAGCTGTTTCAGTTTTTGCTTTTGAATTTTATCTAAATAATACGTGAAAAAGCGATATCGCTAAAATGTCGAAGCTGTCAAAATTAACAGATTTATAGAAAGTAATTTATTTAAAATGTCCTTGAACTTCAATAATGAAAAATTGACAGGTTTATAAAAAATAATGTAATTCAAATATTTTTCACTTCTGCTAATACAAATATCATAATACTTATTCACCGTAATCATATAGATAAGTTGAAAATATAAAATTATTCAAGATTTTACTATTGTTTATACTTCTTTTCTCGAATATTCTAACAATTGTTTATTGTTATTTTTTCAGGTAAGTGTGCTGTTCAATAACAAACTGTTCGAGGTTCTCTTGGAAACTGGTGAGATAGTTTTCATAAATCGAAAAGCATGTCCCAATTATTTATAATTTACTAATAATATCTGTTTCTTTCTCTCTTTCTCTTAATCATATTTTCGCTGAAACTGGAACAAATATATATAACTATATTTCACTTATTTCAGTCACGTTTGAAATTCTTCTAATCTCTCGCGCGACAGTGACGAGTTTAGCTTATCACGCGAGTAAAAATATACTTACCATGTTTTTATCATTTCAATTTATCACGACGAATTAAAATTATATCCAAATTAATAATATAATGCTAAATTACGAAATATACGAACCACAAAACGAAATAAATTTTTCTCCTTGTCTCAGTTTATTTACAGTGACTAATTAAATCAGATGCTTCTGCAACGTACGGTCTTTCATGATTAAATCACTATGCAGGGGGTTAAATGGACCTAAAATTATTGTCGTACAAACTACTTAACGTTCGAAACATTTAACTTTATAATAGTTGGCGTGGATAAAAGTTCTCGGCGAGGAGTCACGTTATTCGTGGCGTAAATTCTAATCCACGTAAGTTTCCCATTAAGTTAGCGCGTAACTTTCCAGACAAATATGCGCAATTTTGGCGCGTCACGCCCTTTCATTTGTAATCATGAGTCACCCAGCCTAACTAGGTTTTTCCTTCTCCATTTTCTTTTTTCTCTTTTCTTCCTTTTCCCTTTTTCCTTATTTTTTCTTTACCAACTTACTACGCGTGAAGAGGTTTCTCCTGTGCAACGTATACTGCGTTTCCTTGGTTACGTTACGTGCGTTAAATTATGTACAGTGCATCAGAAACTTGCTTACATAGATTTCAAAGTTGCGGTGTAAACTAAGCTAAATCTGTTTTCAATAATAATGTTATTAACTTACTTTAACTCATTTGGAGAAGTATGTAAATTGTTACCATCATAGCAGATTGATCTTTCGAGTGATTAGTTGCGTATTTACAAAGTATATTCTTCGTGTTCATTCATAGTTCTTTCGGTAGGTTACGGCTTTCCTTTTTTTAATTTTTGGATTACTATATCACATACGAAACAAGATATTTCGTAATCTGGATGAACCTTGCAGACTTCATGTCCTCTGAGGAGCAAGACGTTTTTGAAAGAGGAATATTCTTGTTAGAAACATGATACATATTGGCAAATGAAGTATATTTTGATTAATCAAATATTTATTTAAATTGAGAAACTAATTTCTTTTCCTGACTTAAAACAATCGAATATCTAGTGGAATAAATATCTTGCTTTCTCATTTTTTTAATGAACTACAACTCATCGTTTGTGTATTTTAGAAATATCAGGAATATGATATAGATTTTGGAATCAGATTTACATATTTTTTATATGTTGATATGAGCCGTTCACTGCACAAGTCGATTAACTCCACTTTTTGAAAAATCTTAAATTTAAGTGTCAAAGCACTTGGTATAGTCGTAACTTTTTATATTTATAATAACTTTCCCTGATAATTATGATTAACGCCATTAAACGACGAAAATTTTTTGCCCACTGAATAATAAATAATTTATTTCAGAGGTCACTTTGATTAACTCCGTACTCTAATGTAAATCGTTGCAATAATGCTACTCAAATGCACCAGCAAGCCATGAATGATAACGGTGAATTTTTTAGTCCCGTCTTATCAGAATTTAAGTAAAATTTAGTAAAATTTAAATTTATTACTTTCTTCACTCGCCAAATCGATTAACTCTTCCAGTAACATAAAAATGGTAACATTACCAACGATTACCTTTTGGCTATTTTTTCTTATAAATTTTATATACCGTTAGATGAAAGTTACATTTGTATTTATGCATTCTACGATATTTATTTCGATTTAAATTATAAAGGGAATTTTAAAAAACAATATACATTATTTCATTGCATTTCTCCACTTTTTGTTTTATGGAGTTAATCAATTTGTGCAGTGAACGGCTCATATATTTTTATTATGAAAGTTAAATTAAACCATAATTGAACAAAATCTATTATGTCTTGTTATTAAATAATTATAATACTTTTAATATCCTTTTCGTTATTTTAAACTCACATTTTTAATACGGTTGAATTTATATAAATAAAGTATTTGAAATTCTTTTTATCATATAAATAAATAGGATTATATATAGTATGAATAATTATGAGTAGTATTATAATATAAATAAATAGAATTTCAATGAAACTCATAATTATAAATTATATATGAAATCATGCCAATATAAAATCGAAATATCATTAATAACGACTTAATTCCATTAGTCGTTTTTATTTCGAGAAAATTATTTTTCTATTTCATTATTAAAAATATCTTCCGATTCTTGGAAATAAAAATAACTCTCTTTTTACTTCTCTTGTTCTTTATACAAAATTTAAAAGTTATTGTATCATTGGAACATGTTTTGTAAAAGAAAAGAATACAGGGAACATGATATTCGTTAGCAGCAACGTCAGGAACGATTTCGTTTAAGGTCGTTTCTCAGCTTCGAATCATTTCTCAAGGTAGGTTTCTCATTTACACTTTTCAGTACTATCATGGTCGTCTCGTCCATTTCATGGCGAAACTTGTCTTCTGGCAATAAAAGAAGTTAGAAAAGCTCATGGTATCGGATGGCTTTTCTGAAAGTGGACATTAAAGTAGAATTTAAGCCTGAAAGGCTGACACTTTAACCTACAGGTTCTTATAGAAGAAACCTTAACTTTTCACTTTACTGTGATTGTGCAATATCCGTATACGTGGATATTCGTTCGCATGTAAACGTCAGTTTTTAATTATATTTGACGATTATAACTTATTTTTATTAATATTATGTAATATTATGAATTATTATAGACGAAACGTAATAAACAAAGCAAAATTTAATAACGGTGCAATGGAATTTGTACAGGTCATATCTCAATCGAAAGACAGATCTGTTTACATTGAGTTTAGTATGAAATTGAACGTAAATTAATCATGACAAATTAATGTACTGTAAAGAATAAATAAGTCAACGTGAAATTAATATTAAATAAAATGTAATAGTTTTATTACTTTGCGCATTACGTTATATGATGCATAAATAATTAATTCCATGTAACATGACTAGTTATGAAGTATGATATACTGTAAAACAGGTTTCACCTGTATGATAAAAATTCAATGTTTCTCGTTTCATAAAAATCGAATGAGATTTATTAATCCATCTTGAAGATAATTTTTTTTCAACAGTCTTCAAACTCGAGTTTTATATTTCTACATTTTTCACGCGTTTAGAAACCATAAAATGATTTTTCTAAATATTTTGCAAAAGTGAACAGTAATATAAAGCAGAAAATGAATATGTTTAATCTGAAAGCAATTATGTGCAAAAACATGAAATGTTGGAAAATTCTTTGTAATACTTTGTAATAATAATACCAAATTAAAATAAGTAATTTTTAATTTGAGCAGAAAATTTATTAGTTTCTTATTGATATAGTATCTATATTATACGGTAATAAATTGAATTTAACGAATAATTTTACGAACAAACATTTGCAAATCAATATTTCAGTGAATAATTTCTGTTATTACAAGTTGGTTTGAAAAAAAATTAAAGGAAACAATTTTAATATTTATTTTGTACTGTATTCACTCATTACAATAATATAAAAACACTTTTGCGAAGTAATAAAAAATTAAATCGTTAAATTGAATATGCAATTTGTAATTAATTTTTTAATTTATTTGATTGCGAAATTTTTAATATTTATTTTGAGAAGAAAACGTATGTTTTATGTTCTTAGATCATTATCATAATCATCAATATATTTGACTGTCACAAAAATGATTAATTTTTTAAACTAACGATAAAATGTGATGAAAAGTGAATTATTTATATTAATTTTGTGAGAATTGAAACGAATTTTATTACTATAAATAGCTTTTAAACGTCTAAATATTGAATTTAGATAAATGTTGCTTTCAGCTAAGCAAACTAAAAACTGTAATCGAAGGAAAGTGTTGAGAACTGAACAGCGGAAAACTCGTCGTGTTTCAGTAATCGAATACCATGCCACTTGTTTCCTTGTTTACTCACCAAAATTGGTATTTGAGTAGAAGGTTTTATCTTACCATACATATTTACTCGATTCTGCATCATCAGTTTTTCATTTACTTACTTCTACTTATTTTAATGAAAAAAAATTGAAAAGGAATACTACTGTAGAAATTATTTGGAATTTTTTGTTAAAGACGATGAAATTCTTTGAAAAAGAAATATTGATGCTACTTCAGAAAGGCTATGTTATTTAACTAAACTTTGTTTTTAAAATTTAAGATTTGCCTTTGACTCCCTTTAAAAATTTGCTAAGATTGGATAACCTATGATGGATATAATAAATTATCATTTTTAATATAAAATTCTATTTCGGTTATCTATTTAGAAATATAGTTTAATTTTAATAAAAGAGGTTAAATAGTATCAATAATTAACTACATATTTACAATCCATCATAATATTCTTTTATATTCTCCCACACAGAACTACTTAATGCAATCGTTTCTTTTGTCAATAACTTCAATACCAAAATAGACTATTTTTGAATTCTTTTTCAATTTGTGATTTTAAATAAATTTTGGAGACGAAATATAATTATAACAATAGTTACGTCTAACGACACGTACATGCCCTGTTCACAGATCAAAGTGATTAATTTCGCTTCTTGAATTTTTGTAAATTTCAGTGACAATGCACTCGATTGATGCTTAACTGTTTATATTCAAAATAAATTTTCAGAATTTTATTCTATATTTAAAAACTAGTCGATATCTTTGTCTATATTCAAATCATAGTCTATAACAGCTATTCTTAACCTGTGGGACGCGTTAAATTTTTAATGAACCACAATATGATAATTATTTTCGCAATTCGCTTGCCTCTAGAATACATTTCTCATTTATAACTTATGCAAAAATCTAAAGTAAATATAATTCAAAATATAGCTGGATTGAAATTGTTAGTTTTACCTTTTTCTATACTTCCAAATTCAAATAATAAAAAATGAAACTAAAATAATTGTTACAGACCGAACCATTTTCAATAGTAATGTCTTAAATATGAGTTTTCTCAATTAGAAATTATTATCAAGTATGTATAATGTTTTTAAAAATTTTATATGAAGTTTTTGAGTCTCGGTACCACATTAAACAAAAATGTTAATGGCAATGAGATTGAGAAATGCTGGTTCATAGTATCTTACATTAACTGTATAATTATTTATTTTATTTTATTTTTTTTCATAATATTTGTACGTGAAAACATATATGTATCAGTTGAGATCAAGGATGAATCTGTCGAAATCATAATTGTAATGTCTAAACTTCGTCCAGGCTTTTAATAGATAGTTAATATTAATTATTTGCGTATAGTATGTATTAATTTTCATATAATTTATTATAAATATATTAATTTTAAGGCGATACCTTGTCGCCACTTATAATCCGTTCAGGTGTCTTCAGCAAACACTTCTGTAACGAGGGTTGTTTAACACCTGGATGGACATCCCTTCGAAGTTCCTGGACGACAGCGTGAAATTTCCTCCAAGTCGGAACCTCAGTTCCTAGTCTTGTTACACTCCAATTTCACGCCTATTTGTTCTTCGTAAATATACGTCTTCAACTATTAAGTATGAAAGCAACAAAAAATTCTGAAACCGTTGTGGAGGAAAGTAATGGTTATTGTCTTATGAAGGTGTAGCTTTGGTGATGTCTGTGATGATTCGGAACTTTTTCAGAAATTTATTTGTTCCATGAATTTCTTTAATTTGTTTACAAAGATGAGAGGTTATACGTTATTTCAAAAAACTTTTACCTATATATTATTAATTATCGTATTACAATATATCATGTACCTTACATGATATTAATTATTATATTACAGTATATTTTTTACTTATATATTATTAATTAATTTTAAACTTTTTATATATTTAACTTATATTTATTAATTATTTTTAAACTTAAAACTATTACTTATATATTATTAATTATTATATACAGTATATTATACCATAATATATAAGTATAATCTAATTACTACAAGTTAAATTTTTGTAAACAATACACTTGATTATGTGTTATTAAACTTATATATTAGCGACTATAATTGATAAATTTATTCCAATCTGAGAAAAGATGTAATTTCATTAAATTATATGATTTTGATTTCTAAATTTTTAGAAACTGACAAAATTAAGTTATTTTAAATGAAAAACTAATTTCTTGCTAAATAAATATTTGGTATTATTTTATTGAATAATAACTTGAAGAATTGACACACTGTTAGTTATATGTATACCAAATTTAATGTGAAATGCTTAAAAATTGACAGTTATTACACCAACAGTACTCAATAAATGTTTGTAGAAACCTGTTCATGTTTGTGCAATATGCCCTACAAGATAAGCTATAAATTGCAAATTGACTATTTGCCTTAACAGCTATTTTATATAAAATAGGAAAGCATAGACAATTTATTGCGCTCTATATAGGAATACAGGTAGTTCTATTTCCTTTATATTTTTAACTTTCACAAAATCATTATATAAATTCAATATACAACCTACATACTACTGTGCAACTAAATTACTATGTCAAATACCAAATTATGTCTTAACTTTGGTAAAAATAGCACATACATACAAATATAAATATAAATTCTGCTATATAATTATATAAACATAAGAACCAACGTATAATAAGCCAAAACCTTCGTCTACTGCCGAAGCTGAACATTTATATATCCTTCTTCCGTATAATATAGTTATTTCATATATTTTCATTTGACTTTTATTTTCTTTGTAGTTATCGTACATAATAAATGACGGGTTCATTTTTATTCCCTGGAGTGATTTTCAGAAAGACCTAGATTATCATCAATTCCTTGAGAAACGCACTCTACTAGTATTTACCATAATTTTATCATGCTATAAACATATTTTTAAACGAACGAATAAAAAAGGAAATAATTTCTTGAATTTAGAAAAAGTATGTTACTTTGATACGTAACGATTTTAATTTGGAAATATTCTTTCATGATTAGGTTGCATAATAAATCTCTCAGTAGAAACTTCACATGTTTTCTCACGTATTTCTTGATGGACAAAATTTAAATCCTAATTTTATATAATTAATTTTATTTAATATATTTAATATATTTTATTAAATATATAATTTTAATAATAATTCAGGAAACAAGTCTAACTGAATTATATACGTGATTACATGTACGTGTCATTTAAACATGTATGTGGTATCGCTAACTTAAAAGATGTAATAGATTTTCTTAAATTTATAATAAATTTAAATAAATTTGGAGACGATAAATTTAAATATCCTGGATTTTGCTAACATATGTATTGAACTCTATATCTATTTTCGATTTGTCGCTTTCAAGTGATTACTTGAATAATTTAATTTTGGCAGACACTGAATTAGTGTCTGTAAAATGTCTATTTTAAGTCTATCCATTTGTTGGTCTTTCCTCGTTTTATTCTGTCCCCTTCCTGTTATTTTGACGTCAAATAATTTATTTTAATATCTATGAAACGAAGAAGTAACGATGTACCATATTGCGTATTCCAAAATTCAAATGATTAGTGTAATTATTATTGTAATTAATTTGTTTACAATATACATAAGTATGCAAATATATCTTTGAAAATATTCATGCAATATGATCATTATTCGGAATACGATTTAGCATATTAAGTTATTAAAAATATAAATATTTTAAGTGACTTTGTTTATAAGGTAATTATAAATTAAAAAATTTAGATAATTGCATCGTGTATCTACACCATCTTTGTCGTTATTTTTTCAGAAAAATGGAAGAAAGTTTCAAAAATTATACTATATCGTGGGTGTCTTTTTTAATATTAATTTTCCTTATTCTTCTCTCAATTGGTATCATTTTAATAATCTATAATATATCGTCATTCAATTATTAGTGTCAGAATACATAAAGTAGGTTTGCTAGGATCATATACAAGATAAAAGGTGTCTAAATACTTGATTGTTATTTTATTAACTAATAATAAAACTGTGAAACTATGTCATTGACTGAAAACGAAAACAGACGTAAAATATATAAAAAGCATATGTCGATCAATGGCACTTACGTATGGAGCATAAATCTTTCTTTATAGTGCTTTTTCATTTAAATAAAATTTTTAAAATTGACATAGAAATTTATTAATATTAATGATAGAAAATATATAAATTTCTCAAAATAAAATAAGAAACTAATTAAAATTGTTTCAGCGTATTTCATTAAACCAATTATTTATATTCATTTGGTATGAAATTGGCAAATGTGAATTGAAATTAGAAAACGAATATCTCTATTATTAAAAATTAGGACAGTGCTAAAAATATCTGTATATTTTCTATCATTAATATTAATAGATATTTTCAGCACTGTCCTGATTTTTAAGAATAAAGGTATTTTTTTTCTAATTTCAATTCGCATTTTGTTAATTGCATGTCAAATAAGTATTGATAATTGGTTTGGTGAAATACGCTGAAAGAATTTTATCTAGTTTTTTAATTTATTTTATGAAATCGAAAATTTAATAAAACGTTATCAGATATATTTTCATAGATTGACTCGTGTATATTTGCTTCCTATTATCGAGTGGATCTTGATTTCTATCACAAAACCCGCATCTGACGGTTCACCGTTACGTCGTAACCGTGAATTTATCATCGTGAAATGTCGTAACTGTTCTCTACCTTCTATATTTTTACTACTTGTTTTGAATAACACTGTAACAATACCTTTCGATAAATATCCACGCTTGCTCAGCTATGCAGTGTACATATATAAACACGTCACTTTAGCATTTACGATACATTCTATTATACCACGAATTAAATATGTCTAATAATCGTAATTAACTTTCATTGATATTTAATCGTAAAATTACTGAATTAGAATGTTTAGTGAAAGATAGAATTTTATCATTTTTATAATATTAATAATTTTATTTTATCCTGTTTTTATTTGATTTTGTAACATTTTTACTTTTTTACTTTTAATTTATTCTATACTATATTTATTTTTTTCTTTTTATTTTATATTATACTATTTCATAATATTAACAGTTATATTTTTGTACTATACAATTGATTATTTATTTATTTCAAAAAATATAGTTTATTTCTGAACATATTTTTACTTTCCTTCTCTGCTGATACATAATACGTTATTGTATTTTCTGATATAGCCTCGTTAAATAATAAAATTCGTATTACAAATAGAAGCATTCCGTAGAATATGGGAGAGATTAGTCTACAACCTTCTTCTTCATCCGGGTTCCAACAATACGATAAATTAAAATTTTGTTGTGTATCTCCTATCGCGATTTAATCTTCAACAGGTAATCTGATGTCAAATTGACTCCGTGTAACTACTGGTGAGGCACGTTAAATCATTGTATTTATATTGAAATTAAAAAGCCACTGAATTTAGTTTGAATTGCTAAGAGAAAATATATTTTTCACTTGAAAATTATCCTAATATAATAAAATCATACAGTATCTGATATATAATAAATTTATTATTATACATATACTATAATAGAAAGAAACCACGTCAGCAATTGAAGGATAAAGTCTTATTTCAAGATACGTAACAGAATTTTCTTATTAATAGATCAAAAAGGGACAAATAATTTATTTCTTATGAACAAGGTTTGCAATCAGAGGTATATAACATTAGTTCAGTATGAAAGGCTGAACATCATATATTTATGTCTATCGAGTAATTTATGAATTCATATGATGATTGTCCCAAATTCAAAAATCCGATTTTTCCTTCAGACGTTTCCTTGCTAGTAAATATGAAGCAATAACCAAGTACGCGAATGTTACTCGCTAATACCCTACATCATTCTGCAATGCTATGGTACGTTCGTGTTTCATGACACCCGATACATTCGTAGATGTGGTCGGCTGAAATAATAATGAGAATACACGCGAATAAAGGTGGCATTATTAGTCTATAGGCTACAGACAATCTGACAGCCCAGCCAATAAGTCATCTCTATACGGTACCCTACAGTGTGCAGGAGCTGACCTGCAGAGAAAATGTGGGTTGGATTAATTATACCTCGATAGTCCCATTTTCAATAATACAAGCAAAAAAAGTGGAACAGTTGCATAAAATTTTATTGATCGAGATGTCGGTGTGTACCAAGGCCAGAATGTCTGACAGGACTAGCTATATTTACAGCAGTATATTCCTTCTAGTCATCTGGAGAGTTACTTTTTGCGCAAGGTATAATACTCGGTCGAGATACTCTTCTGTCACAATTTAATTCATTATGGTTTCATCAACGAGAAGATTCAGCGTTTATCCTTACATGTTAACACTTTACCAGCCGCTCACTTCTCACCACCGGTGAATTTTGTGCGGGTTCTACTAGTTGCTGATGGTCATATTTATGCTATCCTTATTATTTAAAAAGGCACTAATATTTGAGACTAAGGGAATGTTAAGCCTTGGAAGGTCGTTCCGGTATTTAGTTCGACCCTTTGTTTATAATAGACCCAGAAGACCGTTAGAGTCTTCTGGCAGCCAGATTCTAATTGCTGTTTTAGTTCAAGTTCCGTGTCCTTTCTATCTTCATTTTCAATGCATTTTCAAACAATTCTTTATTTCCCTCGGATCACCGGACACGAGGCATTCTTTAGCCATTAATGTTAGAAAGCAGGCAACAGCACTTAGGATTTGGCTGACAATAGGCCTGCAAAGAAAGGGACCAGGCCATGTGCGATGTCGCGACTTTCGGAGTCATAAAGTAACGGGTCCTTCAGGAAGGGTCACGAATGTGCGGGTGGCCCACCGCAACCCCCTTTGAGGGAGAGGCTTCCTCCACCGGCAGACCAGGTCGCGGAAGACGGTCCTCCCTTCTTTGGGGGCATCTGATTCGCGGACCGAGGGCCCATTCTCGGTCCTGTCAACCACCAGTGGGAAAACCGATTTCGAACAAGCATCTGCTTAAAGAATCTCGAGAAAAGACGATCGGGACAGTTGAAACAGGAGCATAGTGGAAGCATTGTGCCGCGCTGAACCGATGTCACGTCTGCGTGACAGCGGCCGGCAAAGTGTTAACTGTGAATAGTTGATATGTGTCATCATTTGTGCATTTCTTTTTCTTTTCTGACTTGTCTCGTTCAATGATCTGTACCTCATTTCCAGTATTTCTCAGTCTTCTTGAACTGGCCCTGTACAATGTTCGGAGGTACTTATATATATTTTTAATTTCTTGAAGGGTGAAGATGACGAATTGGTCCTTAGTGAACGTAGACATGAGTAAGGTATTTTGACTCTAACGTTGGCCTACATTTATCAGTTAGGTCTTTTTATTAACTAAGAGTCAATGGATCGTTGGTCATCCAATAATATAATAAACAGAAATTTAAGTAATCCGTCATCTTTTTATCTAAATATCTATTAACCCTTTGCACTCGGTGATTGTTTCGTTCAAAAATAGTAATTCGAAAACTTTCTGCCATAAAGTGGAGGATATTTTTAAAACGGTAAATAAGAAATCGTATGCAAATTAAGACAAGTAATTTTAGATTTGATATACTAATTAACATCGATCTTAGAATCTGATTAAATGGCGACTGAGTGGCATCTCTCGAGTGATTAGGGTTAAGACTTCGAGAATGTCGTCTGATTTTGTCTAAAAGAATGTTTCAAAATTTAGTACGCTATAGTAACCAAACATACTGTTAACTAATTCCTCAAAGTAGACATATTTGAAAACTAACCAGAAGCTCGATTTAATCTTGATTCATATTGAAAACCTACATTACCCAAAATGCCAATCACGAGGAAAGAAATCAAGAATCATATGTCGTTTTGTCTGATCTATTTCCAACGTGACCATTAAAAACCTAAGAGTGCTGTTTTCTGTGGAGAATGAGAAGTATCGAATTGCTCCTCTTGCTCTTGTGCTATTCACTTCGTAGGGATCTAGCCAACGAGTCATTGCTGCACTATACTCGAGATAATCACGCGTTCAAGGATGCACAGCCATACATGGTTTTAGCTAGATACTCCTGAATGTGTCTTAGGAATGACTGCATAGAATGCGAAGCGATAGAGTAACAGAGAAAGGGAGAATCTGCGTGAAAGGACGTATGAATGGGAAAACGTGTGTAAGGGAGAGTTGTCAGTGAGTTGTCAGAGAGTTGAAATATGAATAACAAAGTGTGGAGAGAAGAGCATGGCATGAATTGCCACAGTTGTTGGTACGTGTAGTATAGCGCAGTATTATCTTAGTTCTAGTGTTTTGAATATATATATATATATATATATATCCACAATATGACTATTAAAACTAATTATATAATTGTAATAATTATTATTAAAACTACTGTAATATTATTGTAATTATAATAATATTATTATATTACTGTCGTACACATAAATGACAATAATTAAATATGATGAAAGTGAAAAGATATATCATTTTATATATAGAATGGACTGATAACTTTGGCCACCTTGAGTATCACTATTGTAGGATGACGAATACTGGTCTTGAGACGCCAAAAATTATCGAAAGAACAAGAACACAATAACACAAACTCAAAACTCGTAAACTGATTTAACTTAGGAAAAGAACACCAAGGTAACGAAATGAAAACACACAAGGACGCACTCTTTTAAAATTCTTTTTCCAACACCAAGCGACTCACGCTTGTGCTGGTCACAACCGATTTCCAAGGACTCTGTTTTGGTTGTCAAGGTCCACGCTTTTATGCTTTTCTTAACCTACGCTTCACCTCCCCGTAGGGGAGTCACGCAACTTAATTTTGTTATATAGAATAACTTTTCGATTTGCTTCTAGAAGATTTCGATCGATTAACAATTTGTTTTTGTTGACAATAGCCGATTTGCGATTTCTTTTGGTATCCTACACTATTATTGATATAAATGTATTGTAGAAGAACTTTATACAGAAAAATCACGAAATATATAGTGGCCAGGAAGATACTTCAATTGCAAAATTATTGAAATTCATTATTAAAATTATAATAGCAAGATACAATTTTCTTTTTATAGATGTAGGGATGTATAGAGCTTATAGGGAATCTCGAGGTAATTCTCATGGAAGAAAAATAAGCAGAAATGCTTTATGGTATGTTTTACATACGTTAATTCTATTTCGATTAAGGTATTCCGTACCTTATGCATTATGCATTCCATAATGCATTCCTGTTTCGAGGTTTGCTCGGAGGGTCATAGCCCAGTAAAAACGAACCGAACTGTAATTAGAACTGCTGGCTTGTAATGTCTGTCTAAATATAGTATACACAAATGGTAATAGTGGAACATGATACAGTGAAGATGAGTAAGTATACATAATCATATCGCTATGTCTATGAAAATTAACATTAAAATTGACCGAAAGAGCTGGACGTTTTCAGTAATTAGTAAAAATAAAATATCCAAAACCAGTCATTTCTATTCATTTGTATCCATCGTTGATCCTACAGCAGATCGATGATCCTTGTTTCGTCATTACAGGAGTTACAGCGTGGTGACTTCATTTCCTTTATTATGTATTCATAGGTTATTTTCAAGTAGCCCGGTTTATTATACCTGATCATAATCGTCTTTTCTTTCCTGCTCATGTTATAGTTAGGTATTGGTTGATTGAAGTCTTATAATATTGCATCGTGCATTATGGTTTATGAATTATTCTGCTACATTAACATACAGAATATTTTACAAATTCTTAATAACAAATTTATTTCTGAATTCAACTTCATGGTAGAAATATTCTAAGGGGAGGAGAGACGATTAAGGGGTTATTCTAGTATAGAATTTTCAAAAAATAATTTTTTTTTTATTTCATTTTCTGAAAGAATGTTGTTGGGAATTTCGTGAAGGAAATAGCCAAATGATTAACGTGCAGGGAAATAATTGTATTCAGTTATACAGCAGTTGTATTTATAAAGGTTTAATATACGTGAAATTTATACACTTTATGCAATATAGAAATGAAATACTAGAGTCTTTTTTAATGCCACTATGGGTCACAATATATAAGATATCCGTAGCGAAGAGCTCCAAGGGACAGCAGGCCCTTTTAAACCCCCAAAACCGATCCCTTGAAGTCCAAAGGTCGGTATTGGCCTGCAACCTTTAACAGGCCTGTCGTCATCGTTGCATGGACGTAGCTGACTTGCAACAAATGTCTTTAAAAATATTTCCACCAGTAGATGTTGTTGAATTTGAAAAATTAACGAAGTTAGTGTTTGTTCATAGTGTGCGACGACATACAAATTCGTACGAAACACTTTAAATGCGTGTTTCTCGAAACCATGCTTTTCCAAATGGTTGCCTTGATATCTTAAGTTCTAGTTGACCGATTACGACCAAATTTGGAGAGTATCTTCAGCACATGTATCCCTATCGCCTGTACCAAAATTTTATAAATCTAATGTTTTTAACTATTTCTCTGGCACGCTAAAGTTGACAAAGGTACAAAAGATCGACAATCTATCTTTAAAGTACTGCCAAAAATTTTCTCTTCAATATTTTTATACAATTTTGGTTTGTGTAATACCTAATATAGTTTTTATTTCGTTATGTATCGAAATAATACGTGTATTAATACTGCAATCCACCATAACTTCATTCGTGTCATCATTTGCATCAACATCGACAAAGTGACATCGATATCATTCATAATTTTATATTCTAAATTTCCACCTATGTCGATTCATGTCAAATCCAGGTACATAATGTGGCAATCTCTCTAATTCGTGATTAATTTCAGTTTTTCTTTTCAATTACATGCACACGTGACTCACTCTATATTCGGATAATTTGTCATTCGTATAATTAAAATTCGCATAACTGACGTCCCACTGTGTCGAATAGAGATATCTACAAATTTTCACTGACAATTAATGCCATGTTATATGAAGATTTTCCCAACGTTGCATAGTGAATATCAACATTATTAACTTACCTGCAGTATAATAAAATATTAAAATACTTCATAGAACTCGAGACTCCCATCTGCTCGGAACGAAATCAAAGCTAGACCGTTTCCCATCGGTACGTGACCCACAAATGTCACATCGAAGCATTACTCTGGGAAGAACTCGCTTTTACCTTGCACGACTGTGAAGTACCACGTGGACAATGATCTGCATCGAGATTGTAGTTTCCAAACAAACGACCTTCTTGTTTCTCTCTCTTACATCTGCAGAAAATTGAAGTACATTTCACATTTCGTCAATTCCCTAGATACTTTAGACATATCTGGTATTGTAAATCAACCTATACACAGCTAGCATCTAGTAGTTTTCTTCAATATATATCTCTAGATCCTTTTGCGGACGACTGTAAAAATACTACGATCTCTGCTCGACATTATACTTGTAGCGTCCTATTTATCGAATCTCTTCGATGTCCTAGAACGCTTATCACGCGCCAAATTAATATTGCGTGACCAGTTGTAATAATAAGGATCCAGAATGTGTGGTCAAAAGAGAGTGTTTATTTACAGAAAAATATAGAATAGTTATAATGGAGACGTTGAACGGAGTATCGTTTCGAACACGCGTTTATATGCGTAAGTAAGATGTTTCAAGGATCGGTGTCGAAGACGAACCGATTTCTCGAATTTGATCTATGTAGTGTCTCGTCGTGTCCTGTCCGGTGTTTTCTCCAGTTTAGTTCTGATTGAGCAAAATAAACGTTGGTGCTTGTCGCGATCGATATTCTCGTATTTCCGACGGGTTGTAAGGCCGTCTCGCGACTAAATTAATATTGGGCAACTTTTTAAGTTGCACGAGCGGAAAAGAGTCGTGTCTACGACGTTCGACATTTCGAAAAGGACGTGGCGTGTTGTTGATTTGAGGATAATTGGTTCAAGAGAACCGATGTCTCTGATGTTTCGAGAGGAAGTGTCTTTTTGAGAACCCGTGTCTCTCGGATCTCGTACGGAACTGAGCTCCTCGATCTTCCTAAGATCGGCCTTAGGAAAAATCGGGAGCTCGCCAAATATGATTGGCTGTTTTTGACCAAGGGCGTTCCCTTGGTTCGCAAATCGGTGAGCTTGGAGAAAGGGAAGGTTCCCCAAAAAGCAACGATAGTGGAGGAAACCCTCTCCTTCAAGGTGGGGTACCTGGGGTCCACCCGCGCGCTGGTGACCCCATCGGTCGTTTATTACCCCTAGCGAGGGCCTGAGGCTTCCAACGTGTGCGGACCACGTGGAGCCCTCAGGCCTATTGTCAGCCAAGTCTTAAGAGCCGTCGCCTAATTTCGTTAAATTAGGGATTTCCAGGATTCTCGTGTTCCGCGACACGAGAAGTCAAAGAAAAAAGGTAAAGCAGTCAAACATGCTGAAGGCATGGAGCGGAAAATTCCGATGCCGAATTGTTCGACCCTAAGACCTGGCTGTTGGAAGACCGTAACGGGTCTTCCTTGTTCCACGACGGAACAGTGGTGGAAAAGTAAGGAGTTTTAATTGGACAGAGGGTGTGACTGAAGGACCTTTGGCTAAGGAGTAGGAAACTGTCAAGGAACCGATTTTTTATGGTCAATGACGTGATTTATAAGTGGTGTTCGTCCGTCGCTTGTTGGGTCTGTCACACGTGGATCCCATCTATCGAGTCTGGTACTTGTAAAAATTCCTAAACTTTGCTTTACCTTTATAAACTTAATCCCCTAGAACGGCGGTGAGGCACATCTATCCTCCGGAATTGCAGTCGCGGTATAAAATATAAAATAAATCCTTAGGTCTGTTAAAGGTGTGAGCCTTAGAATAAAAATCATGTTATAAACACGCTCTCCGGGACGGAACAATACTGTACGAATATATCATTATTTATTTTCTATTATTATAACAAAAGTGGATATATGTTTTGTAAGACTTATAATTGACAATATTTATAAACTAATAATTGTTATATATGTAATTAAGTTGATAATTTTTGAAATGCAATTTCGGCGGGATTAATATTCGCATTAGGAAATACCATATTGCCGATCCCATACTCTAGGTAAAATACGATACCACATCGACGTTTAACCACCATATTCGCCAAGTAGCTGGAGTATGGGGCAATAATTCAGCTCGTTTTCCCGAAAACTGTAATCCCTGCCCTTGTACCTCAAATTCAGAAACTATGTTATCCGTATCAAACAATAGCAAAATACAATACATAGCCCTGCTAAGATTCTTTATGAACGCTAGACCTGACAGCACGCGGAATAGGAACACATAGTATCAAGATAACTGTTGCAAAATATACTTAGAATTAAATTTGCTATTGAACAGTATACACACTTCCTCGTCGTCGAAGTATTGTCTACTATACGCAGCAAGAAGAAATATACAGTCCATTTACTATTCGAAAATATACACAATTTCCTCAGAGAAATGACCGTTCGTCATGAACCCATTAACTGCCAAATTTCTTTTTTTTTAATTTTTGGCCGGATAAGTTATATATATGCACAAAAGGTTGTGTAACAGTATAATTATATTCAAATTACGTTTTGTTTTGAAAATATTTGATATTTTTGAAAAAGTCCCAAATGGCTATCGTTATAAAATGATCGATAAAATCATTTAAATAAAAAGCAAACGACTAAGTAAGTAACAGATCGTTACTATAACCTCTAAATTACATATTTATGTACGGTATTTCATTATAGGATAAAAACCAAACCAAAAATATAATGCTTCAAATATGACAATTCTGTTCCGTTCAACTTACACGCGAATTTCAAATTTGTTCGCTCGTTGTATAGAAACGAAGCACACAATACAAACTTTTTGCTACGTACAATATTGACTGATATATATAGAATAAAACTAAACTGTCAGGTGTACAAAATATATTTTTGGCGTCGTGTGGTGTACGTAAAATTCCAAAATTCCCGAATTTCGTGGCAGCTAATGGGTTAATATTTCTTGTTTCCGAATTTTATTATTCCTTGACAATTTTTAAGTTTTTAATAACAATATGTTTTTTAACAATGCATTGCTAAATTTTCATCGAATAAAAATGTGATCCTTCCTTATTTTGCTGTACCTTTTCCATAAAATTTACGATAGAGTATTTGCCCTGAGTTCAACGTGTTTACTCGTTATTGCTGGATTTTAATTACGCATCCTGTAAAGTATTTGCCCTGAGTTCAACGCGTTTACTCGTTATTGCTGGATTTTAATTACGCATCCTGTAATGGATTTTTAAAACTAAATTCCACTGGTTAATTAACGATTCCGAGGATTATATTGTGGTTGGTATTATGTTTAACTTTTATGTTAACAAATAGTGGTAGTTGGTCGCTAGACAAGACAAACCTAGTGAAATACACGTAAAGCGATATCGTGGGTATTTAATAAATCAAGGCACTATTTCGCGTTAATGAAAGGACTTTATTTACTCGAGGGAGGCTGGTACAGAAGACACGGTGTCTTGTCTTGGAAAAGCTCTGTTCCATGGTCTAATCGCAAACGAACTATTTGCTTGAGGGGCTAGTCCAAGCATTCGAGGTGGTCTGTGTCTCTGCGAGTCATGGGACGCTGATCGTAAACCCAGGACCCCATTGACTCGGGACACTCGACGTCTCTAGAAGTGGAAATACCTAAGCTTTTCTTTTCCGCATCAACGGATGCGTTCCTACATAAATTTTTCTTTTATCTTATCTCTATCATCTTCTAAACACTCCTCGTTTAAAAGACTCACGGAATGATCGAGATGGTTGGATGGAACTTACGTATTATGAAAGCACACATATGTACATGACATACATACGTATACATACATAGATATATATATAACATATGACATAACATACACGTAGGATCGTATTTTGAGTGGATTGACTAAGATAATATTGTTGGCTTCTTCATAGAATAAAATAAGCTTATAAATAGGTGCTTGAATTCTCGTTAGAAATATTAAAAATCCCACGTTATTTGATTTTTCAATTTTCTGAATCAGTTGTCTATGAGATTTCTTACTATGTCAATTTAAATGGGACACCATACGTATAAAGTCAACGATACTATGTAACACGAATCACGGATGATTAAAAAATTTGTTAAAATTAAAAGTGGATCGAAATATTGTTAATCACAGGAAAGTTTCGAATAATTTTGATACATTTAGTAGCGTTTAGTTAGCAAACAGCTGATCTATTTGTATGTACAATATGTTTTGTAATATGACTTCTGATCGTAAGTTTTCCTCATTATCTACAAGCGTGCGAATATTGCAACTCATTTGCCGTTAGAATTTAATCAGAATGCATGGAAAAAGATTGCAAGGGAGCCTTTCTCTTTAATTTTCAACAAACTGCGAAATCCATGTGGGGCCAATACCAACCGCATATTTATGAGTTCATTTCGCGATTGTATTGTCATGGGTCTCGCGGGATAGTTGTTGCTACGTACAGTATACACGTAAACAATGAAAATACATAATAACAGTGAACGTGGAAAATCACATTGCGTACACGAGTTGAATTTTTTAGCTAGTTGTATAGTACACTTTTGCCTGAGGGATTTCTGGAGTCTCTTACATCTTAAGGTGCTTTAAACATTTTCATCTATTTTTACACAGTGGAGGTAATTGAATTTTGTACTTGCATTTTCTATTTTTCGAATAATATTAAAAATTTGGAATTGAAATACGTACAGTGAAATTTAATTACATATTCATTTCGGAAACAAATTCTGCCTAATTTTTACCGTAATTATATTATTTGAATTTTGTTATTGATTTGATACTATAGATTTTATATACTTTTATAGCATAAATGCATAAAAGATATTTATATATCTTCTTTTTAATATGCAGTAGTTTCAGAAAAATAATTTATTCAGAACCAATAAAGTAAAATTCCTACATATACAGGTAACCCTCCTATAACACGGTAGATAGGTTCCTAGAAAATGCCGTGTTGTGTGAAACCGTGTTGTATGAGATCCACAGCCAGTATAAAAAGGAGGGTTACGTTTCGAAAACTTATTAAAAACAAATTTCTTTTCTAATTCTACATAAACAACTTAATTTTTATTAAAAAGATAAATGTGTGTGCAACACAAAACAAATGAAAAACAGAAATATTATTTTAATTTAACGCAACTTTAATTTAATAAATTTCTTCATCGTCACTGCTCATGTAGAAGTACAGTGTTGTACAAAGGTTCTTGCAATTTTCTTAGAGCGAAACCGTGTTATAGGATGCCGTGTTGTAGGAGGGTTCCCGCAATTTATGAATCGTGTTATAGTGAAACCGCGTTGTAGGAGGACTACCTGTATAGTATATTCTATATAAGTGAAAAAAGTTAATTAACGAAAATTAATTACAAAATAAATATAAGCTTCAAGGATCAATAAAATTAATATTGGAGAAAATTACCTCGTAACATAGACAAACACGAAAATATTATATGATATAAGTATTCAGTAAAATATTGATTATTTCTCTGCAAATTTACGTTATCGAAGAATTTGTTCCAATTCTTGCATATTTAATATTTCATTCCCTACAATATTTAATTTTCTCTCTTTTTATTCATTTATATTTTTTCGATAATGAACGAAAATTTTTATTATTCCTTTCTTTTTATTTTCTACCTCTTCAAATTCGTATTATCGAATTCCTCTTAATCTAAGCTTATTGGTGGATTCTATTTTTGTATAATAGTTTGCCCACCTCGATCGATTCAATGATACCAGTGCTTCTAGTTAACCCCGTATTGTGTTATTTGGTCGAACGTTTTTGCTAAGGGTGGTATATGTAGATAAAGCAATAGTGCTAGGGTATTACGCAGAAGCTTATTCATAATGCTGTGCCATAACCAGAACACGACTAACTCCATTAAATGTACCAGACGGATTACGTGCACCCATTTGGAATCGAGTTAAACCTCAGCTGTGTACCCACAGCCTTGGCAGTGATCTACAAATTGTAGTCAAATGCACGTATCATTGCTAGTTTGTAATGAGACTTAATAAGAGTGAACCATGCATCTCGTATCAATGAAATTCCTTCTCTTCTTTTTATGTATGTTATCTGCTACACACCAATGAACTAAAATTATATTTACAGTTGAGTCGACTGTAATTTGGAGATTTAAGTTGAGTTAGGTTCATGTTTCGTACAGTTTCGTAATTATTTATCATTGTAAGAATGAATAGGAAACATGTATGTAGAATCGCGTTTGAGTGGATTGGCTAAAATAGCGTTGTTTGCTTCTTGTTGCGGCCCTAGGACCGCAATGTCCCAGGTCAAGTGGAGGCCTGTTTTATGCCTCTATTGTAAGCGTCCCTTGACTTGTACATGCTCAGCGTCACCTAAACCACCGCTAGGATAAACCACATATTTGAGAAGGACCCGTATATTATCCTCTTAGACGACAGGCGTCAGAACCTAAATTGTTTAAACAACCACCACCACCGAAAGACGCTGAAGTTAGCGTACACCTCCAATAGCATACCAATCAATCAGAAGACAGTCGATCCTTATAAAACTACCGACAAGGCATTCACACCAAGATACTTCGTAAAATCTCCAACACGACCACATCAAGATTCTCTCTAAAAACTCTGACACGACCACAGCAAGATTCTTCCAAAATACTTCATCACGACCACACCAGCATCAACGTCGAGACAACACTCAGCGCAGGATACAGTCTGCTAGTAGAACTCACTGCAGTTCAACACTAACCAGGTCTATCTCTATCAAGTTAGAGTGGGCCGCATCCCAGGAACATTGCCGCAGCAGCGTAGCGGGCCTTACAACCCCACGAAACTCCCCGAGTGAGTTGCAGTGTTCGGGACGCAACACTTCTTAATGGAATACAATAAGCTGATACATAGAGTATTGGCTAAGAGAGATTCGCTACGGGCACACTCGACTTGGACTTCTTACTGACAGACTGGCACACTATTAGAGACTAGCTTAAAAACTCTTAAAGACTGTTAGAGATTCCTGGAGACTGACTCACCCGTGCCCTTGCACCCTTATTTAAGCCATTCATTCTGTCCTTTTCCATACCGAAATTAATATTGGGCAACTGTTTAAGTTGTGCGAGCGGAAAAGCGTCGTGTCTTCGACGTTTCGAAGAAACCGTGGCGTGTTGTTGCTTTGAATCGGTTAGACGGAGTTTTTGAAGAGAACCGTGTCTCTGAAGTCTCGAACCGAACTGTTAGGAGAGAACCCGTGTCTCTCAGCTCTCGTACCGAAGTGGTTGAGGAGAGAACCCGTGTCTCTCAGATCTCGAACCGAACTGAGCTCCTCGATCTTCCTAAGATCGGCCTTAGGAAAAATCAGGAGCTCGCCAAATATGATTGGCTGGTTTTGACCAAGGGCGTTCCCTTGGTTCGCGAATCGGTGACCTTGGAGAAAGGGAAGGTTCCCCCAAAAAGCAACGATAGTGGAGGAAACCCTCTCCTCCAAGGTGGGGTACCTGGGGTCCACCCGCGCGCTGGTCACCCCATCGGTCGTTTGTTACCCCTAGCGAGGGCCTGAGGCTTCCAACGTGTGCGGACCACGTGGAGCCCTCAGGCCTATTGTCAGCCAAGTCTTAAGAGCCGTCGCCTAATTTCGTTAAATTAGGGATTTCCAGGATTCTCGTGTTCCGCGACACGAGAAGTCAAAGAAAAAAGGTAAAGCATTCAAACATGCTGAAGGCATGGAGCGGAAAATTCCGATGCCGAATTGTTCGACCCTAAGACCTGGCTGTTGGAAGACCGTAACGGGTCTTCCTTGTTCCACGACGGAACAGCATCCCTAAACTTTTGCTCGACCGTACCATAAACATTCTTTGCAGTTAATTCGCTTGCACGCGGTCACTTCCACCCTAAACCCAAACACATTTGGCATTCTTTCAGGGCCGTACTTATTCCAATCCCACATATATGACTGGCCACGGTTTCTCCTGTGACGTCACGGTGGTCATTGGTGACCGGAACGCTTAAACTACTTGAGCTACATTGAACTACACTGAATGAAAATTGACATTTAGTGCATTTTGAATATAACCGCTAATTAGAAGATACTTTGAAATAAAAAGTGCCCCATTGAATAATTAAAAATTTGTATTAGAAGAAAAACATATTAGAACAAATCTTGTATTTAGCAGTTACTCCCATGATATTCTGAAGGAAACATGTGATTTAGGGGTGGTAGTCAAAGGGTCAGTGTAGTTTTTTTTCTGTCATCCATTGATATATATTTTCAGAGTACTCCAAATTTTTTCCACAAAACATAATAACAGTTATAAAAGTTATTGAAACATATCTATAAAATGATTTAGAAAACATGTCTGATATGTTAACATGATTATGACTCTCCTGCTTATTTAGAACAGACAAATTAAAAAAGCATTCTGTTTAGTCAAGATACAGTTATGGTTGGAGTTAAAAAATAATACTCTTCGAATAATCAAAGTTTCACTGTATATATATACTATATAACCATACTATATGTGTAATATAAATATAATATAAATAATAATTAATAATACTCTTGGAATAATCAACGTTTCACTGTATATATATATTATTTATTATATATATATTATTGGAAATTCCAAGAGTATTATTAGTTATTATTTTTATTAATTTATATAATTATATTTTTATCCGGTTCAAAATGAATATACATTTCATCGAAGCAGCTATACATTTTTGTATATCGTCAATAGGTCGTCCGCAATTGGCGACGGTTAATGACGAACCAAGTTTCTTGAGGATCGTTGTATTTATAGTGGACTGTATTTTACGTAGTTGTTCCGGATAACTCTTCTGAACTCTTCGAATGTTATAGGTGGTAGTCAAAGGGTCAATGCAGTTTTTTTTTTTGTCATCCATTGATATATATTTTCAAAGTACTCCAAACTTTTTCCACAAAACATAATAACAGTTATAAAAGTTATTGAAACATATCTATAAAATGATTTAGAAAACATGTCTGATATGTTAACATGATTATGACTCTCCTGCTTATTTAGAACAGACAAATTAAAAAAGCATTCTGTTTAGTCAAGATACAGTTATGGTTGGAGTTAAAAAATAATACTCTTCGAATAATCAAAGTTTCACTGTATATATATACTATATAACTATACTATATGTGTAATATAAATATAATATAAGTAATAATTAATAATACTCTTGGAATAATCAACGTTTCACTGTATATATATATTATTTATTATATATATATTATTGGAAATTCCAAGAGTATTATTAGTTATTATTTTTATTAATTTATATAATTATATTTTTATCCGGTTCAAAATGAATATACATTTCATCGAAGCAGCTATACATTTTTGTATATCGTCAATAGGTCGTCCGCAATTGGCGACGGTTAATGACGAACCAAGTTTCTTGAGGATCGTTGTATTTATAGTGGACTGTATTTTACGTAGTTGTTCCGGATAACTCTTCTGAACTCTTCGAATGTTATTGACTGACTGACTGGTACTGACTCTCTCGGTGGTTATATAATCCTGGTCTCTCTGCTGATTGGTTGCTATGATGTTGGGGGTGTATGTTAACTTCAGCGTCCTTCGGTGGTGGTGGTTGTTTAAACAATCTAGATAATTGTGCTTGTCTTCTTGAAGGGTGATATATAGTTGTTTGTTGCGGATTACCTAAGTGGTGGCTCAGGTGCTAAAGAAATCAAAGGGCGCTGACAGTAAGGATATAAACAACCTTCTACTTGGGACATTGCGGTCCTAGGGCCTCATCAATGGTACTCGAGAACTTTCAGAGCCTTCACACGGTCTATTCTAAACAAAGGGCCGAACGAAATACCGGGACGACATTCCAAGGCTTAACAATTTTCAATAACAACAAAAACAAAAAGGCTGGGAGCAGTGATTTCGATTGGCTCGATAGTTCCAGTTTAAATCAGTAAATCAGTAAATCGTACGTCTCACTGAAAATTTGTGGCTGCGATTGTGGAAGTTTGGTTTATAATTAAGAGTGATAACAAAACCTAACATAGACGAATATCTAAGTGAATATAGGAAGCAGAGATGCGCTGTGAGAATCTAATGATAGAGCATTTATCAATGTTCAATAGCACTGAGTTCCAAGCATACCGCGGTTCGAGATTCTCAACAGTGGATTGAAGCTCGGGAGCATCATCAAAGGCCGATACCCTCTCTGCTAGATCTTTATATCGCCGGTATATAACAGAGATTCATAACCGGAAAATTCTGTGATTATACTGTTCGTAAACAAATAAGGAGAGATCTAAAATGCGCATACTCTGGGGTTCCAGAGGTGGACATAATGGTTTCAGAATCATACTCTGAAATCTCGGGTCTTCTGGTGTATAAGTAGCTTCCATAAATAACTTTCAATCCTGCTCTATTATTTTATACTAGAACTACTGACCTACGATTCGTACCTATATATAGTATGCATAAACAATAAAGATTAAAATGGCATGGAAATGAACAGGTGCGCATAATTGTGTTTCTATTTCGGTGACAGTATTATTAAATCTTTGTCGACGAATATTAGTACACACTTGTCTGATGTTTTCCTGATAAATAATAAATTGTGGAGATTAAAATGGCATGAAAATGAACAGATACGCATAGTTGGTTCTATTTCAGCGACAGTATTATTTAATCTTTGTGGATGAATATTAACCCTTTGCACTCGACGTTAATTAATATATCAAATTTAAAATTACCTAACGATGCGTGGAATATCGAAGAAAAATAATTCTATGTCTTAATTTGCATAGGATTTCTTATTTACCATTTTTAAAAATATCGTCGAATAAAGAAAGTCTTCGAATTACTATTTTTCTGTAACGAAAAAGTCGTCGAGTGAAAAGGGTTAATACATACCATCCTGCTCTTTTCTTGGTATCGTGATTAATATACAGAGACATGGCCAAATACAGAGTTTACTAATATATAGTAAGGTTTATAGCTTTTATGGCATAATCTTTCGATATATGTACGTGAAAAATAGACCTATTCGCGAAGGGTTAATTCTTACTGCGTAAACGTTTCTTTGGTACAATAATTGTGTTAGATAGTAATTTTAACTAGTAATTTAAAAAAGAATCTGAAAAAATTCGTATAAATATCATTATATGATATCTTCATAAAATATCTTTAAACGTTCTAAATTAAAATTACGATACAAATATTGACATATATTTTGTTTATTTGTAACCTGTTAGAAGAACAGTTTATAAGACTATTTTATTCCAAATAGATAAATATTTATTTTAACACAGCGAAATGTATCACTAAAATTACTGTTATCTATCCCCGTTATGTTTTGGTATCCATTAAAGATCTGTACTTCTAGTGTTACATCAATTTGACCGTTTCCATTATCCTTTTTCTCACACCCTATCACACACCCTTTCGCTTCTTCGGCCCGATCCTTTCTACTTTCCCTCGACTCGTTTTTGAAACACACTTGATATTAGAACAGGCTCTTAACATGAATCAGTGGGTCCAGCACTAAATTTCTCAGACCACGAGACAATATTTATTCGAAAAATAGCAATTCGAAGGTTTTCTGCTATAAAGTCGACGACATTTTCAAAACTGCAAATAATAGATCGTATGCAAATTTATACATTTTGCACATATCGTTGCATTATTTTAAATTTGATATATTAACCGTTTGAGTGCCACGGGTTATTATTGTTTCCCAATTGATATTTGCCAAGCGGCGCGATAGCGCTTGTCATATTCCGTGTCCAAAAATGCCGAGCGGCGCGATAGCGCTTCTCATATTCCGCGTTCACCAACCGAGCGCGCCGATTGTCAGTTTCGCAGCTCAGAGCGCTGGCACTTTTGGACACAAAATAGAAGAAGCGCGATCGCGCCGCTTGGCACTCAAACGGTTAATTATCACCAATCTTTGGAAATTGATTGAAGGGCGACTGAGAGTCGCCTCTCGAGTACAAAGGATTAATTATGCAAACACGAGCAAGGTTGCATAATTTCCAGTTAACCCTTTGCGCTCGAGAGGCGCCCTTCAGTCGCCATTTGATAAAATTTCGAAGCTCAATATTCGTAAATATGTCAAATTTCAGATAATGTAACGGTGTGCGAGGTATCGAAATCAAATAATTCTTCGTGTTAATTATCATATTATTTCTTATTCACTGCTTAGAAAAATATCGTCAGTTTTGTAGCAGAAAATCTTTCAACTCCTATTCTTCTTTTGCTAAAAAATCGTCGAGTGCAAAAGGTTAATACACGAGTATCTGACTGATTTTTATAACATATTTCTTTTTAACAACAATGTTTTATTTGGAATTGTTTTTCTCTTCTCGAATTATTTTTCCATGCAAATTTGGTGCTCCACGAGTTGTATCGTACTTTTGGGACAGACTGCATTTGTGGTTGGTAATTCCGAAAATCCTTGTTATTCCTACGAGCATGAACGACTCGACTGAGGAAATGTAGACACGATGTGAGAACATTAACAAGGTGTTTACACGTGGCTCGCAACTCGGAGAAATGTAGATAATCGTTGTAGGAGTTAAACTGTTTATGCTCGGCATAATCCGTCTTTTCAATGGAAAATTTCTATTATATTGATATTAACGAGTAATAAAATTAATATAATATTCAAAAAATACTATTGCTCTTCCACCGATGGTACTGTAATAAATACGTCGAAAAGTATGAAATAGTTTATATTGGAAATATGATTTAAACTGGTAATGATAATGTTATATCCTCGACATGGTTATAGTGGATGGTAAACAGGAATGCACGCATCTATTAAAAAGTTTTTAGTCGAATAACGAGCGATAACAATCAAGAGTTTCAGTTTGGCAGCAAAACTGACAGTTTAATGAAGTTCATGTATAGCATACTCTGGATGCGAACATCAAATATTAATTCTGATAATGTTGAAATACCATGTATAATAGAATAATGGAAAATATGATTTTTATTTTAACACGTCGCACTCCTCATTTTTAGAATCTACTAATTATAAGTTAACTTAGGCTGCTGATATTAAAGTACATAAAATAAGTAACAACGTACTCCATTGATGTCACACTCATCGATGAAGTTTATAAAGATAGTAAGAACGCAAATTATGGAGACAAACTTTTTAATAGTATCTAAAAATAAATCAAATTTTTAAATAAACAATAATTTAAAAATGTGTAAAATATATATTCAAAGTGGATTAGATTTATATACTTTGTTCATTAATAGAATAGGGTTTTTGATTGTATTGAGTGACAGTTAACAATGTGATTTTTGCAACATGGTATTATTGAACTTAAACAACAATAATCGATACTGGAATAAAAGCTCATCGAATGATATTCATTGAAGCAAAAATAAAAATTATTCTCCCGTCACAGTTTATTCTTTCATATGTACTGATAATACTGGTATCAGTTATATATATTTCGTTTTGAAATATTGAAGATGTCACAAAAATTCACGTAAATTCGACAACCAAATTCGAATATAAGGTGATGTTCCTTTTGTTAGTGGTGGATGAAGTATAAATAACAATAAGAACAATTCTTTATTTAATTACAAAGATTATCAAACACAAATATTAAGTTTAAATATAATTAATTTATCACAATCTCATGCTCACACCTCTTCTCGCTATTAAAACTCAATTGCAACTGACCTATGCCAAATCACTCTCGCTTCTTTTCTTTCTTCTTTCATACAATACATTTCATACACAGTTCACACACACCTTAATCATTACACGCATACTCATTTATCACAATAACCTGATTCATTAGGTATTGCCATCCTATGCATACTTGTTCCACTCGTCCCTTTCTTACATACATCGCTCCTTTATTATATCAACACATATATATTTAAAAATTTATGTAACCATTATCACATATGAGAGTAGAATAGTAGAAAAATATGTGGATTATAGTTTATATGTTATCTTTGGTTTATTATTATATAGGTATTATATAGAGGAAAGTGGTGTGACATCGACCATCTTATAGTACCGACCAAAGCTAGTTTTTGCTTGTCTCATTAAATATTAGCAATTCTGTTAGAAAAGTAATTTAATATAGTAAATATGTGCATCATAGTTCGGGCTTATACTACTTGTTCGTTATTTCTCTATTTTATGAAGCGTAACACGAGTATGTTTATATTTCCGTGCGTTGAAACTTATTTATCAAAATTTATATTTTGCTCCTTAGATAAATAAATGATTTTATTCCTTTGCCAAATCACTCTCGTTTCTTTTCTTTCTTCCTTCATACATTACATGACATACACAATTCACACACACCTCGATCATTATACGCATACTCGTTTATCACGATAACCTGTATCCATTAGATATTGGCATCCCATGTATACTTGTCCCACTCTTTATTATATCAACACATATGTAGAGTCACACAGTCTCCACTCGCTGGAGAGTACCTCGTAATACTCAAATTCACTGCAGTCTGTATTTTCTATTTGACTCTCAATAACGCGTAACTCTCGCAATCACAACTCTCGGTCTCAACTCTCTCAAGGACTACCTCAACTCTCAAATGACAATCTCAAAACTATCCTCTATCTTCCAGAGCGGGCCCTTTTAAGCTCGTCTGGAAGGCAAGAGCCTCCCCCGAAGGAGGAGAAAGCTCCCTCCACGTAACGCTCTGGGGTGGAAGGGATTCCTCCTTCGGGTTAGGCTCTTCGAAGGATCACCCACGCGGGGACCCTTCCCGATAGGTGCCCACGGACGCGTCACCTCCGGTTTACAATGGGGAAAACCGGGGTTGAGCGAGGCTACCTCACATGGCCTGGCCCCAACTTCCCCAGGCTCGTCTGGCCGCCAGACGCTAACAACGGGACCTCTATACCTGGGGAAGTCAAAAAATATCCTACACATATGTATATCGTCACTAGGTCGTCCTCAGTTGGCGACGGTTAACACGTTGAGTGCGGCGCCGATTTTGCTATACTTTCCGCTCAGGCGGCAGCTAGTGAGCACTTGATGCCGAGCGCTCAAGTATACCGAAGGGTATGAGCAGAAGATTACTTTGTTTCACTTTGCCGTTTGGACTGTGAGAATAGTACAGCCAATGCACAAATATACAAATTATAAACAGAAGATAATGGGGTGAGGAATGCCAGAAAGGCAAAAAGGCGATCACCAAGAAACGATCAGTCGAAAAAGCCACGGAAGTGTAAAGATTTACTTTAGCAGAGGAAATTAAATTTTTACAATGTATTAATTGTCATTGATAATTTAACCCTTGACAATGGCAGTCTTATGCACCGATGATGATCAAACGAAAAATTCGCTGTCAGTCCCTAGAATCCACACTGTTCAAACGAAAAGTCTACTGTCAGTCCCTAGGGACTGACGTAGCACTCAACGTGTTAATGACGGACCAAATTTCATCGAGGAAGGTTCTGGATAGTGGACTGTATTTTAGGTAGTAGTTTCGGATAACTCTTCTGATCTGTTCGATTGATATTGACTGACTGACTGTGCGATGCACGATCTTTCGAAGTCCAGGATTGCTCAAAGGAAAATCGATTTTCCCATTGGTGTTTGACAGGACCGAGAGTGGGCCCTCGGTCCGCGAATCAGGTGCCCCCAAAGAAGGGAGGAACGTCTTCCGCGACCAGGTCTGCTGGTGGAGGAAACCTCTCCCTCAAAGGGGGTTGCTGGTGGGCTACCCGACATTCGTGACCCGTTACTTTATGGTTTCGAAAGTCGTGACATCGCACATGGCCTGGTCCTTCTTTTGCAAGCCTATTGTCAGCCAAATCCTTAGTGCTGTTGGCTGCTTTCTAAAATTAATGGCTAAAGAATGCCTCGTGTTTGGTGACCCGAGGGAAATAAAGAATTGTTTGTGAAGTGTATTGAAAATAAAGAAAATAGAAGACTCGGAACTTGAAATGAAACAGCAATTAGGATCTGGGGTTTGTCCCAAGATGGGACAACGCGTATGATTCAATAATCCTAAACACACGGATTAGCAATATATATATTCAAAATCTATGTTCACCATTACCACACTTTTAACACCCTTTGCACTCGACGATTTTTTGGCTATAGATGGATACCAGTTGAAAAATTTTCTGTTATATAGCTGATGATATTTTCTGAGAAGTAAATAAGAAATCGTATAGTAATTCAAACGTAGAATTATTTAATTTCGATGCCTCGCACACTGTTACATTGTTTTAAATTTGATATATTAATTAACATCGAGCTTCGAAATTTTATCAAATGGCGACTGAAGGGCATCTCTCGAGTGCAAAGGGTTAACCTTGAACCTGAAAATGAAAAGAAAATTCTTGGATATCAATTCTTACAAAATAAAAAAATTTCCTACAAAAAGAAAAAAAATACAGAGCCATCTAAAAACTCTAAATTATTATTTAAAAATAATATAAATTCAAAATATTATTAAAATTAATATTTCAAACAATTTGATTATTTTTGTATTAAAAATACCACTTTCATATTACTCTTATATTAAAAATTCAAAAAGAAAATCGAAATGCATCCTCTTAATTTATCCTACGAAATACAGAAAATTTCATTTGATTATTTTGTGGTAATGGTTACATAGATTTTTAAATATATATGCATTGGAATGAGTGGAACAAGTATGCATGGGATGGAAATATCTAATGAATTCAGGTTATTATGATAAATGAGTATGCCTGTAATGATTGAGGTGTTGTGTGAATTTATGTTAATGTAATGTATCAAAGAAAAAAGAGAGTGATTTTGAATGTATTAGTTGCAGTTGAGTATTAATAGTGAGAAGACGTGTGAGAGAGTAATCGTGATAAATTAATTATATTTCAACGTAACATTTAACGAACAAATAATTGTTCTTATTGTTATTAAATTTCATCCACCACTAACATATTTTGTGCCTGACAAATACGTAAAAGGTTATTTCAAGTTGCCATTCTTATCGATTCACCTTTTTATTCATAAGTTATATTTTATTTCGTAATAATTGCACAATTAGAGATATTATATTTACGCGTCTACGGATAAAGAGAACGTACCGTATGAAGTTAAATGAATACGTTTCAGAAAGCGTCGGATGAACAATAAATTTCCATCGTAAACATGTGCAGTAACGTCTCATCTGCGAGAAAAATGCACGCGTTAAAAGGAACGCGGAGATTAATCGTAATCGTCAGTGACACTCGGAAGATTACGTATTCCTGTGCACTGAGACGTCATTATGAATATTGCTTCCTGCATCCATTCTTTAACGCGGGAGCAAAGAACCGAGATGGAAGCCGAGAGGACCCAGAGGAACGATTAAATCGAAAATGGAGAACTTTACTCGGCGCAAGTTTTCCTTGGATTTATATATTGGAGAAGAAAGTAAACCGAGTTGCAATCACTTGGAAGATACTTTCGAAAATTAAACGTTCGATGAGCATTCCGTTCCTGCTTCCTATCAGACAGCTTGGTCTTTAACCACTTGCGCTGGAAAGACGTGTCACGCACGTTGTAATGCTTTTGTCACAGAATCGCCAACGACGTGGTATACACGTTGTTAGACATTTGTTACAGAAACACTGGACCGTTCTGTGAATTTCTTGCCACCGCAAGTGGTTAACCATTGCACGTGTCAGTAATAACGTTTCCGTACTGTTAAATACCTTCGAGTGATCGTTGTTACTTATTTTTCTCTGGTCCTTCCTGCATGTGTGGATAAATGTGTGAAATTGAAATTTAATAGTGGGAGCGATGAATACGAAGAACAAAAGATTTTTGAAAATTATGGAAAATTAATTCGTTTATTTATTAATCATAAACGGTCGTAAATGATAATTACATAAAACATTGATTGGAGGAAGAATATAATAGTTACGGAATTCAGTCGTAGATGTATGTATTATGAATATGAAAAATAATAACAAAATTGGAGAGAGAGAGAAAAATTATGAAACAATGAAGAATGAAAAATATATTGTAAAAAATAAAAGGAGGGGTAAATTAAATTTCTTAATTGACTCCTTGTGAATGAGTGTTGACCAATAAAACTGTCTTTTAGTGTCATGATTATTATATTCGAAAAAATATTATCTCTGTGCGTGTACAGCATTAGAGACAATAAGTAAAAGATTTGATATTTAAAAATTAAAGTAAATTTCTTTATTAGATGTTCTATTTTTCTTTCATTTTAAATTCTTTATTGTGAAAGAGTAGTACGTGAAGATTAGATAAATTATTTCAATTGTTTATTCCACTGTGTTTGATCGAATTAAAATTCTTTAGAAGCAAATAAGGCATTCCATTTATATTACTATTTTTATATTATATTATTTTATATTTTATTATTTTATATTATTCCATTTATATTACTATTTTTATTTATATTCTATATGTGCTCAGGTATACGTTGACACGTGTGTGGAACCAGAATTCGATATTATTAGTTTGAAAGATAATAAGTAGAAAAATTAGTTTTCCAAAATTATAATAAATTTTTTAATTAAAGATTTTAATTTTTAGATGCAAAATAACAATACACGAGGATTAGATTAATTATTTTAAATGTTTACTTCATTCGGTTTAGAAGAATTAAAATTCTTCAGAGACGAGGAAAGGATTCTGTATTATTATCTTTGTGGATCTGTATGTGTTTTGTACCAAAGGCTGTGTTTATAGCATAACTCTTATTTTAATACCTTTATTTTCCATCATTCTAAAGACTTTGTTATTTTGTATTACGACTGCAACTCCAAAGGTTAGACTTGCTTCACTGCTCCAACGGATTAAGTCATATATCTAAATGCAAAAGTCCTTCCGACACACTCACTCTACTTTTCCTCCACTAACATCCAATCTTAACCAATCAAAACAAGGAAACATCGAACAGATCATGACGAGACATTACAGGAATCAAAAAGCAGAAATCAATATTCGATACTGATCATCACTGAAACATCTTATAAATATTGTAAAACGTGTGTCTTCATCATCATTACATTGAAATATGTAAACCCACATACATATTTTTATCTTCTTTTCAAACAAATTATAATTTTCTTCCAATTTATATATTATAGCAACTTCGTCTGATACTATAGTTTCGTTAATAAAATTCGTATTAATTATTTATGCGGTTGTGAAAGGTTAGAATATTTACAATACACGTGATTAAATAAAATATGAGTTTGCTCTGAGTAAATTCTAAATTGTAACTAACCTATTCAAATAGTCTCTCATTTGTTCTCTTTTCTTTCATACATTGGATAAATATACGCAGTCTATACCACACTTCATTCATTACACGCATACTTGATCCACTCATTTTTTCTTACATACATCTTATATACATGTTATTTTACATCAATATATATATGTATTACAAATCTATGTTAACTATTACCACAGTTCCTATATAACGCGATATAAGTTAATCTGATTTATTTTATTACTATGTTTATCATAACGTACGAATTAATCATGTGATGGGAGACTTGACTGTACACATATTACAGATAAATAGGCAAACACCTAAATACATATAAATTTTATTAATTTAATCTAATTATTTCTAAATTATATTATTACATCGATATATTATATTATTATAGTTAATAGAAAATATTGTCTACATCAGTACATGCGTCATTTATTTTACATCAATACATATATATATTAAAAAATCTGTCAATCATTACCACACTTACGTCTATTCCAACAATTACCTCCCGCTTTCTTATGCGCCAGTTATCTAATATTCTCCATTAAACAATCATAGTATGAAACATTTTCAGATTACATCCATAGTTTATTTTATTCTAAATTGGAACCAGTCCATAAATACGTTGCGTTTATAATAAGTACCTAAATAATTGTTTACATAAAAATATACGTAACTTTTTAGTTGTCTGCAAATTGTTTGTCCACTTACCAATTCACTAACTATTGGATTGGCAAGAAAGTACTTTCGGTCTTTTAGTATGAAATAAAACTCAATTTTTTCTATACAGTAAATGAACTTTAATCGGTCAAATATCTTCCATTCTATTCGATGACCTTTTGCCATCTTTCTGGTAACTTCATGATCCCGCGCTCATAGAATTTCTGGTCCTTATCTGCAAAAGACTTAACCAAGTGCGTAAATCTCAGAAGGTCGACCAGAACGTTGTGGGTATCTTTCAGCGAAAAATCTTCAGAACGAAATTTTTTAAAC